>NW_027325142.1:87500-131842 GCF_028372415.1 Notamacropus eugenii
CTGTCTCTGTCTCTCTCTCTCTCTCTCTCTCTCTCTCTCTCTCTCTCTCTCTCTCTCTCTCTCTCTCTTTCTCTCAGTTTCGCTGTCTGTACGTGTGTCTATCTGTCAATCTCTCTATCTTTCTGTTTATCCATCCAGCTATATATCTATCCTTCTGTCTCTCTGTCTGTATATATGTCTCTCCATCAGTCTGTCTGTCTCCCTGTCTATCTGCCTTTCTGTCTTTTTGACTCTCTGTATTTCTTTCTACGTCTATCCATCTACCTGTCTCTCTGTATATATACTTATCTATCCCTCTATCTATATATCTGACTGTCTATCTATCTATTCATCTAGTTATCTATCCATGTAATTATCTAACTACAAATCTATTTCTCTCTGTATATCTCTCTATCTTTCGTCTCTCTATGTATCCATCTATCTATATATCAATCAATCTATTCATCTCTCTATCTGTCCACCTTTCTACCTACCTATCTATCTGCCGATCTTCTAATTTCCTATGTATCTATCTGTCTATCTTTCTACCTCTCTATCTATCAATCCATTTATCCATCTGGCTATCTCTCTCTTATTCTGTGTCTCTCAGTCTGTCTTTCCATGTACCTGTCCATCTATTTATCTATCTACCTATCTATCTATCTATCTACCTATCTGTCTATATGTCTATCTATGTACCTGTCTTTCTATCTGTTTGTCTCTCTGTCTATCTATCATCTATCTATCTATGTATCTATCTGTCTGTCTCTCTCTGTCTACCTACCTACCTACCTATCTTTCTATCTATCTATCTAATCTATCTATCTCTCTCTCTCTCTATATATCTATCTATCTATCTATCTATCTATCTATCTATCTATCTATCTATCTATCTATCTATCTATCTCTCTATCTGTCTGTCTGTCTTTCTATCTTTTCCCATGTCTATCTGTGGTCTCACCTATCAATCTATCTACCTATCTACCTACCTGTCTATTTATTCATATCTCTCTCTCTATCTATGTTTTTACCTATCTATCTATTCATCTATTCTATTGGCTTATCTATTCACCTATCTATATAGCAATCTTTCTATCATCTATCTATCTATCTTCCTACCTACCTATCTATCTACATACCTGTCTCCCTTTACATCTCTGTGTCACTCTATCAGTCTATTTATCTATCCATCTACCTATCTATCTACCTATCTATCATCTATCTACTATGTCTCTGTCTATCTCTATATCTATCTATCTGTCTGTCTTTCTTTCTGTCTCTCTGTCTGTCTGTGTGGTTATCTATCTATGTATCCATCCATCTATCTATCTTTTTGTCTATCTATCTTTCTATCTATCTATCTATCCATCTATCTATCTATCTATCTATCTATCTATCTATCTATCTATCTATCTATCTATCTATCTATCTATCTATCTATCTGTCTATCCATAAATCCATCCATCCATCCATCCATCCATCCATCCATCCATCCATCCATCCATCCTTCTATCCTTCTATCTATGCATCTATCTATCTATCTACCTGCCTAACTGTGTATTTGGGTGTCTCTGTGTCTGTCTGTCACCTATCTGTCTATCTAATTCTCTATCTATCTATGTATCTATCTATGTATCTATGTATCTATGTATCTATGTATCTATCTATCTGTCTGTCTGTCTGTCTGTCTGTCTGTCTGTCTGTCTGTCTTTCTATCTTTTCCCATGTCTATCTGTGGTCTCACCTATCAATCTATCTACCTATCTACCTACCTGTCTATTTATTCATATCTCTCTCTCTATCTATGTTTCTACCTATCTATCTATTCATCTATTCTATCTATTTGCTTATCTATTCACCTATATATATAGCAATCTTTCTATCATCTATCTATCATCTATCTATCTACCTTCCTACCTACCTATCTATCTACCTACCTGTCTCCCTTTACATCTCTGTGTCACTCTATCAGTCTATTTATCTATCTATCTATCTATCTATCTATCTATCTATCTATCTATCTATCTATCTATCTACCTATCTATCATCTATCTACTATGTCTCTATCTCTCTATCTCTATATCTATCTATCTGTCTGTCTTTCTTTCTGTCTCTCTGTCTGTCTGTGTGGTTATCTATCTATGTACCCATTCATCTATCTATCTTTTTATTTATCTATCTTTCTATCTATCTATCTATCTATCTATCTATCTATCTATCTATCTATCTATCTATCTATATCTATCGGTCTATCTATCTATCTACCTGCCTAACTGTGTATTTGGGTGTCTCTGTGTCTGTCTGTCACCTATCTGTCTATCTGATTCTCTATCGATCTAGCTATCTATCCAAGTATCTAGCTATCTATCGGTCAATCTATCCATCTGTCTGTCCATATACATACCCATCAACCTGTCTTTCTTTCTACGTACCTATGTATTTATCTGTCTATTTCTTTGCCTCTCTGTCACTCTTTCTCTCTATCTATCTACCGATCTATCTATCTACCTTTCTATCTATCTTCCTAACTATTAACCTCTCTACCATTCTACCTACCTATCTATAAATCTGTCTATCTATCTAGCTATCTCTATCGATGTATCTATCTATCCATCTATTCATCCATTTATCTATGTATCCATCCATACATCCCTCCATCCAACTATCTATCTATTTATATATGTATGTATGTATGTATGTATGTATGTATGTATGTATGTATGTATGTATCTATCTATCTATCTATCTATCTATCTATCTATCTATCTATCTATCTATCTATCTCTTTCTCTCTCTCTCTCTCCCTCTCTATCTCTCTATCTACCTATCTATCTGATTTTGTGTCTATGCTAATTTTCCATTTCTCTATCTGCATGTCTCTCCCTCAATCTCACTGTATTTCTGTCTGTCTCTACGTGTTTCTATCTATCTGTCATGTATTTATCTCTCTGTCTCTCTCTCTGTCTATTTATTTATCGATCCATCCATCTATCTACCTATTTAGCTCTTAATATACCTGTCCATTTATCTATCTATGCATGTGTCTAGCTTTCTATATATCTATCTAACAATCTGTCTGTCTACATATCGATCTATTTGTCTAACTATCCATTTGTTTGTCTCTCTACCTATCTACTTATCTATATATCTGTCTATCTCCATATATATGTATGTATGTATGTATGTATGTATGTATGTATGTATGTATGTATGTATATCTGTCTCTCTCTATCTCTGTCTGTCCGCCTGTCCATCCCTCTGGTTGTCTGTATTTGTGTTTCTCTATCTCTCTGTCTGTTTATCTACCTATTCAGCTGTCTATCTATCTATCTATCTATCTGTCTGTCCGTCTACCTGTATATATGTCTCTCCCTCTATCTCTCTGTCTGTCTGTCTGTTTTTTTGCCTATATTTCTATCTGACTGTCTGGATTTCTCTGTATATATATCTGTCAAATTATCTGTTTGTCTCTCTACCTATCTGTATATCTATCTCTCTAGCTATCCATCGGCCTATCTATCTATCTATCTATCTATCTATCTATCTATCTCTCTATATATCTATCTATCTGTCTGTCTATAAGCTGATATAATTTTCTTCACCGACAGTTTGAGCTTTGGACAGGTTTCTTCTTGCCAATGAACAAAATTTTCTAAGTGTAGTCTGAGAAAGCCAAAATACTGAGGAAATGGTATATTCCTCATGGTGGATGCTCTACTTCTTATACATTTCATTCTTTATTTTCCTTTATCTCTTTAGGACGAACACTATTAACTGACCTTTCCTGCCAGTGTTCTTTCTTTCCTTAACTTCCATGACACTTCCCGCTTCGGACTTTTACTGATATTCTTTATTAGTTGGTACCCTTCCATTCCCCTAAACGTGGTAATAGGTAGCATGTGAAGCATTGGGTTTTTTGTTTGTTTTGAAGTTAGCATCTTCATTGAAATAACTTTAGAAATAACGTACATTTCCATTGTTCTGAATTAAAAACCCTGGAATGCAGAGTTTCTGGTTGATTAATAACCAATTTATTAATTAGGCTAGCTAATAATCAATAAAAGATGATCGGTGGTTTCTTTCTAACCAAAGACCTTTAACGGAGATTCTGAATATTTTAAATCCCTTCTGAAAGAAAATCCTTTGACAAGTGAAAATCAACCCTGATTGGCAGACATTTAATGACTATGTGGGTTACAAGTCTTCAGCTTCTCCTACTGAAAATGTGGCTTGATCGTGAAATTCAGCTGCCTCCAGCAATCTGGTCAGGTGGATCCATCTCCATCCAGACCCGCGTGGCTGGTTTTCTCCTTTATTAGCTGTTTCACCCTAAACTGCAATGGAGGTGTACAATGACACCAGCACAACAGTTTTCAGACTCTAGTAAGATATACCAACAGATTGTTGTGTTCATCCTTCATCGCTGTAAAAGACCATGCCATCAGAGAAATAATGACATGCCTTGAACTTCACTTTGTTTTGAGTGAAGGAAGGTTGTGCACGGTCACCAGCATCACTTCTCTTCTAGAGTCATCTGAATCCAGTGACCATTCATCAGGATGACTGGAGATGGCCCAGGGTGCACTGGGAGACCTTGAGCCGTTTAGGCCAAGGCCTATTCAGGTTTTCTCTTAAGGTGAGGTAACACTCATTCAGGGAGAAAGCCTGTTTAAGAACTATCAGGGAATGGTCCCTTTAATGAGGCAGAGAAAAATAACTAAATCATGCTAGGAGGGAAACAGCAACAGATTACTGATAATCTCTCTTAAGCCAGGAGGCTTCAGAAAACAACAGGGGTAGGCCAATCTATTGTGTTGTCCAATCTATGGGCTTCAGAGTGCAGTAGGTTTAAAGTTTTGGGAAATGAAATAAAAGGAAGGGAAGGGAAGGGAAAGGAAGGAAAGGGAAGGAAAGAGAAGGGAAGGGTAGGGAAGGGAAGGAAGAAATCTAGCCAGTAAACCCCAAGTTAACTGGGTAAACTCTGACCATGCTCACAAAAGCATCCATCAAACAGAGAGACCCATAGCTTCAGATGGAGAAAATCCCAGGATAATATATGATAACAGCTTCAATAAAGAGTTGAGATGGGATCAAAAACATGTCCCAAATCAGCCACTCCTGCTAAGCCAGTGTCCATACCAATGAATCTGGCAGCACTGTCAATATCTGCTGCTAACACTGGTCTGGCACTCCCAAGGCACTAGCTGAGAAACCTACTCTGGGCCCCACTAGATACTGCATTGCCTTCTCCAGTATTCTCTGGTAGTGACAACTTTGGACAGACTGGATCTAGCATGGATCAGAACAGGGGCACAGGCAAGCTTGGCACAGATGAATGTCTCAAGATCAATGGCAACAGAAGAAAGGATCAGGTGATGGAAGGGGAGGGCTCATTGCAGCTTTCTTTCCTGTCTTCCTTGGCCAGCTGCAGCAGAGGTCAAGTGAAGTGGGAAAGAAGCATTAGTTTTGAAGTACTTGGACTCAAATGGAAAAAGTAGGATTAGGAAGTTGAAATTGAAAAGGTGAATAACTTTTTATGAAAGAAAAAGAAAATTAGAACTTCCAAAAGGCAAGTTGTGTTGTGAGATAGTTTCTAATTGGGAGTTTGCAAGTAGTGGGTGAATGAATAATTGTCAAGAATATCATTGAAGGAAATTGCTGTTTAGTCACTGTGTATTTGTGTTGACCTGTGAGATCCTCTTCAATTCTGGTTTCCAGTTATCGGGTAAAACAAAGTTAATAATAAACCTTAATGTGCAAAAGAGTTCTGAAATAGTCAATATTGGATCTGGTATCATTATTTCCCAGAAGAACGAACTAAGGATAAAAAAATGTCAATGATTTTGTCAAAGGATAAAATGCATTAACTATCCTCAAGCAGTAGTACCCATCCTGGTGATGTTTGACATATGACACACAGATTAGTTTGTGTAATGAAAAATTTAAGTAATAAAAACACTGTGTATTTTGATCACTTTTTATTTAGATATATTTAAAGAGTAATAACTACAATACTAAACAACATTTTGGGAAGTAAAATTTATAGCTATACTTGAGTCTTTAACTCCCCACCCTCCACAAACACATGCAATTTGCTTTTTGTATATATTGGAAAGAAGTGAGAGGTGAAATAATTTTGAAGCACTTAAAGTTTCCTAGGGAATTAGTAAGCCACTCAACAGAAATGAAGCTTAGTTTTCATAGGTATACGAATTTTTACATGACAGACTGAAATGTTTGTTATGTAACTGGATTAAAACACATAAAACAATACAATACTACTCATATGATTTATGTTTTTGAAATTAACAATAATAAAATGTGGAGAACCTGGTAACCAAAATTCTTTCAACAAGCAATCAGTCTTTTAAGGTCATGAAAACCAGATAACATATAAAACAAATATAAAAGGGGCTTCTCAAACAACTATAATAGGTATTACTCCATGTTTTCATTAAAGTTGAAAGTTTTATTCAAAGTATATATTCCATAACATTTTGGGAGGGGGAGAGAGAGAGGGAATACGTAAAGTTTTCAATTCTTATTTCATTTTTTTCTCCATTTCCAATTAATTTACTGTTTCTCATGTTAACTTTTCTTTAGGGTCGGGGTTAGGATATAAACAAAGGCATTTTAGATCCTCCCACCATGAATAAAGTGTAATGTCTTTTTGATGTCCCTAGGATTTCTGTAATAGATTTCACCTCTCACTTCCAGGTTGTCTCAAAATGCTAATATGCGATAATGCACTTTCTTAATATAAAGGAGATCTTATAGTTGATAATACCCCTAAAGGCATCAGGATATATCCTTAAATATCCTGAGTCTCCACTGAAATAAGTATCATTGCTTTTTTATACACTTGTCAGCCACTAATTTAATCTATACCTTTAAAAAAAGCACTAAAAACTGAAAATTTGCTTCAACAAATATGATTTTCTAATTGTTCTATATTTTTTCTGGTGAACTTATTTTTATATTCAGACAGTCTTGTATTCATTAGCCAACAGAAAACCAGCAAAAAAATTATCACAAAAAAAATTAAGAGGTATTTCTGAAAGATATTCAAAAGAAGAAATTTTAAAACAAATATATTGAATTAAATATTTTGGTGGAAAAATTGAAGATAAGAAACTGTATAAAACAAACCAAAAATATTGCTTCAAATACTCTGTAATAAACTTTCAATTACTGGCCAACTCCTATACCACTAGATCACGCAAAATATAACCAAGATTAAACTTTTAAAATTTAAGTTAAAAATGTTTATAGAAGAAAACTGCAAAGTATCTCAAGATGATTACTCATTCCTAAATTTCTCAGCTACATAGGTAATTTAGCAATACACAAACTTATAATCTGAGGTAAATAAACAGGAGATTCCTTCTTTCCTTTTAATTTCAAGAACTATTACAAAACAAAATTACCTCATGACAAAAGATCAACTCTTGACCTCTTATGTTAGATTCTGATAAATATAAACATACAAAGATTTTTTTTTACTCATTTGTTTTCAGATTGATTTTATAGTAAAAATAAAGAGGTAATAAAAATTTAGAGGAAATAGTATGGATCCCATGTTATTATTCTTGAATAAGTTTCCAACGAAAATAATTTGAAATCTTCTTTTAATTTAGTGTGTATATATATATATATATATATATATATATATATATATATATATATATATATATATATATACATATATATATATATGTATATGTATACACATTTACACATATATATATGTATATGTATACACATACATATATGTGCATATAATAGAAATGTGGGCAATATTAATCTCAAATTTCAAAATAAAAATGAATTACAGAAAATCTAACCTGGAGAGAGCATAACATTTATAGGAAACAAAGAATTAATACATTTTTTTTCAATTAGGCTGGTGATTCCTAGAACAAATTGTCAACTTTATAATATATTTTCTATATTTTAGAGGAAAATCACATTGATTTCCTTTGGGAGGTTCTTGATTTCTTGCTTCTTATTAGCTGGGGTTCCATACCACTAACAGTTGGTTGATACATTCCTTTCACATCAATATACTGGTAACAAGAGGGATTTATGCCTAGATCTGGAGGCTCTGGAAGCACAAGGTGATGAGTCGAATCTTCTTGTGGCTGGCTAGATTCTTGTAGTAACTCCTTATTCCTTTGCATCTGTTGGACGCAGCTTATTAACTGTGAAAGGAAGATTCAAATTATTGACTCTGAAGAATGTAAAGATTTTGGGCTCTGGATTTAGAGAAGTTAGTCTTTGAGTACTTACTTTCTGACTTACTACTCCCCAATTACTTACTCCCTACAACTACAGCTACTTTCAACTCTCAAGTCTTTGTTAGAAAATGAATGTTTTTTAGAGATATCATATTTACAAATAATTTATGTTCTAGAAAATTACATGTAATTTTCTGAACAACTTAGATGATACATAGAAAACATTTATATAATAAGATACGTGATTAAAAGAGATATTTTCTGGTAGTAATATATAATATCATATATATCACGTACCTAAATTTATACATAGAATGCACCTATCATTTATCTACCTATATATTCTATCATCCAATCCATCTACAAATATTTTTTCAAAAGAAATCATTTCAATATAAGGATCAAGAGTCAGAAACTAAGTCATCACTAGCATCTTCAGGAATATTCTTTAAAATACTTTTTGGTATCTCTACTTGGGAGAAAAAAGGTCTTATGACTATACACCTACTCGTCTCATTTGTCTTGAAATGTCTAAATAAATACATGGTGAAGTTTGCAGAAATGTAAAAATAAACTTACCATTTGCTGTCTTATGGATACATCATTGTAGATGGCTTCTCTATGTTTAGCATCTCGTTCCTGGCTGGCTTGCTTACGTAATGCCAAGGAATAAATTTGAGCGTCTGTCATATGTGTATTTTCTTTCCACTAAAGTAAAAATACAACACAACACCCAATCCTCAGTTGAATTTATTTATTAAGCATCTATTACACAATAATGTATCAGACTTGGGAATACTCTGTAAACTCTGAGGACCCTTAAACTCCTGCTTTAAGAGGTGATTCTCAGGACTTTAGTTACCAACTGACAATCTTTTCTTAATACTTACTTTGTGTCAAGCACTATATAACTATAATTACAAGCAGAAATCCAGTCTCAGCCACTAAGGAATTCATATTCTAATGGAAGAAATCAATGCATAAAAAGTGAAAAGACAAAAAATGAGGAGGGGAAGAAGATGAAGAGTCCTGAGTACAGCCTAGAGAAAAATGAAGAGGTGACTGGACCAGGGCATATAAAGGCTAAGAATACTTCTGAGGTGTGAATTTCAGGGTGGAAGTCATCTTCCAGATGAAGAGTTTTCTGGAGCATGCTAAAGGGGTCTGGTAGGGAATGAAGAGCTATCTGGACTGGGAACCATCTTTAAATGGAGATGCAAGAGAAGTCATCAAATCAGAAAGCTAATTCTCTTCCTAAAGGGTTTTTTAAATTTGTTTTCAGTGTTCTACAATCATTTCCACATATCTTAGATTTATTCCCCCTCCCTCTCCCTCCTTCCCCCTAATCCTTCACTCCCTCCCTGAGATGGCATCCAATTTTACATAGGTTCTACACATAAATTTCTATTAAATACATTTTCACCTTAGTCATGTTGCATAGAAGAATTAAAATGAAAGGGAGAAATCATAAAACAAAATGTAACACAAAATAAAATGATCTGTTTCATTCTGCAGTTGAATCCCATAGTTCTTTCTCTGGATGTGGAAGACATTTTGCCTTAAGAGACCATTGGGAATTTTTTAAGTCCCTACATTGCAATGAAGTACTAAGTCTACCAGAAAAACTCCTCGCACATTGTAGTTGTTGTTGTATACAGTTCTCCTGGTTCTGCTCCTTTCACTCAGCATCAGAACATATAAGTCTTTCCAGGCCTCTCTGACGTCTTCCTGTTCATCATTTTTTATAACACATAACATTCATATACCACAATTTATTCAGTCATTCCCCAATTGATGGGGATCTCATTGATTTCCAGTTTTTGGCCACCACAATGAGAGCTGCTATAAATATTTTTGTACACGTGGGACCCTTACAGTCTCTTGGGGATACAGTCCTAGAAGCAGTATTGCTGGGTCAAAGGGTATGCACATTTTTGTAGTCTTTTGGGCATAGTTCCAAATTGCTCTCCAGAATGTTTAGATCAGCTTACAGCTCCGCCAACAATGAATTAGTGTTCCAGCTCTCCCACATCATTTCTCACCTTCCTGTTTGGTCATGTTAGCCAATCTGATAGGTGTGATGTGATGTAATTTAGAGCATTTTTTCACATGACTATAGACAGCTTGAATTTCTTCCTCTGAAAACTGCCTGTTCATATCCTTTGACCGTTTATCAATTGAGGAATGACTTGTATTCTGGTACATTTGACTCAGTTCTCTACATATTTTAGAAATGAGGCCTTTATCACAAACACTAGTTGCAAAAGTTCTTTTCCAGTTTTCTGCTTCCCCCCTAATCTTGGATGCATTAGGTTTGGTTGTGCATAAAACTTTTCAATATAATGTAATCAAAATTATCCATTTGGCAGTTTATAATGTTTCCTATCTCTTGCTTAGTCAAAACTTCTTCCATTCTCCATAAATCTGATAAATACGCTATTCCTTGCTCCACTAATTTGTTTATAATATCAATCTTAATACCTAGATCATGTACCCAGTTGGACTTTATTCTTGTGTATGGTGTCAGGCATTGGTCTATACCTAGTTTCTGCCACACTGTTATCCAGGTTTTCCAGCAATTTTTGTCGAACAGTTTGAGTTCTTATCCCAGAAGCTGGGGTGCTTGGGTTTATCAAACAGTACAGTGCTATATTCATTAACTCCTGTGTCTTGAGTACCTAACATATTCCACCGGTCTACCCCTCTGTTTCTTAGTCAATACTAAGTGGTTTTGAAAATTGCTGCTTTATAATACTATTTGAGATCTGGTAGCTAGGCCACCTTCCCTAGTATTTCTTTTCATTAGTTTCCTTGTTGTTCTGAACTTTTTTTTCTTCCGGTGAATTCCATTATTTTTTCTAGTTCTAGAAAATATTTATCTGATAGTTTGATTGTTATGGCACTTAATAAGTAAAGTAATTTAGGTAAAATTGTCATTTTTATTATATTGGCTCGGCATGCCCACAAGCAACTGATGTTTTTTCCAGTTACTTAGATCTGACTTCATTTGTGTAAAGTGCTTTGTAATTGTGTTCATATAGTCGTTGGATTTGTTTTGGCAGGTAGACTCAAATATTTTATAATGTTTACCATAGCTTTAAATGGAATTTCTTTTCCTATCTCTCACTGTTGGGCTTTGTTAGTAATATAGAAAAATACACAAGATTTGTGTGGGTTTATTTTGTAACCGGCAACTTTGTCAAAGTTGTTTATTGTTTCAGGTAGTTTTTTTACCTGATTCTCTGGAACTCTCTAAGTATATCATCATATCATCTGCAAAGAGTGATAACTTAGTTTCTTCTTTGCCTATTCTAATTCCTTCAATTTCTTTTTCTTCTCTTATTGCTACAGTTAACATTTCCAATACCATATTGAATAATAATGGTGATAATGAACATTCTTGTTTCACCCTTGATCTTAATGGAAATGCATCTAGCTTATCCCCACTGCATAAAATGCATTCTGAGGGTTTTAGGTAGATACTGCTTATGTTCTTCCTCATTGGAAGTGAGTTCATTTTCTCATTTTTGATATTGGCAATTTGGTATTCTTTTTTCTTTTTTTAAATCAAATTGACCAAAGGTTTCTCAATTTTATCGGTTTTTTCACAAAACCAAGTCTTAGTTTCATTTGTTAGTTCAATAGTTTTCTTAATTTCAACTTTATTAATCTTTCCTTTGGTTTTCAGTATTTTGGTATTTAATTGAGGGTTTTCAATTTTTTTTCCTAGCTTTTTCAGCTGCATGCCCAACTCATTGATCTCCTCTGTCTCTATTTTCTTCATGTAAGCATTCAAAGATATAAAATTTTCCCTAAGAATCGATTTTGCAATATCTCATAAGATTTGGTTGGTTGTCTTATTTTTGTTATTCTCTTGAATGCAGTTCTTTTGTTTCTATGATTTGTTGTTTAACCCACTCATTCTTTAGCATTAGATTATTTAGTTTCCAATTAAATTTTGGTCTATCTTTCCATGGCCTTTTATTACACATAATTTTTATTGCATTGTGACCTGAGAAGGATGTATTCACTATCTCTGCCTTTCTACACTAGATTGTGAGCTTTTATGTCCTAGTACAGGGTTACTTTTTGTATATGTGCCATATTCTATCGCTATTCAATTTTCTCCAGAGATCTATAATATGTACTTTATCCAGAGTTTTATTCACCTCTTTAACTTCTTTCTTGTTTACTTTGAAGTTAGATTTCTCAAGTTCAGAGGGGGCGAGGTTGAGGTCCTCAAGTTTTGCTGTCTTATTTCTTCCTACAATTCCCTCAACCTCTTCTCTAAGAATCTGGATGCTACACCATTTGGAGCATATATGTTTATTAATGGTATTGCTTTGTTTTCTGTGGTGCCTTTTAGCAGGATGTAGTTTCCTTCCTTATCTCTTTTGATTAGATCTCTTTCTGCTTTTGCTTTGTCTGAGATTAGGATTGCTACCCCTGCTTTTTTTTTTTTTTTTACATCAGATGAAGCACAATATATTTTGCTCCAACCTTTTACCTCTACGCTGTCTGTATCCCACCATTTCAAATGTGTTTCTTGCAAACAACATATTGGTGGATTATGGTTTTTAAATCCATTCTGCTATCCATCTCAGTTTTGTAGGAAAGCTCATCCTATTCACATTCACAGTTATGATTACTCTTTGCGTCTTTCTCTCCATCCTCTTTTCCCCCGTTTATGCTTTTAGTTCTCTCTTCTCCCTTCCCCTCCACAATAGTTTTAATTTTTGACCACCTCCTCCCACTGTCCTCTCTCTGTTCTTTCAACCCTCCTCCCTTTTATTCCTTCACCCTTGCTACTTCTTCCCTCCCTTTTAGCCTCCCCTCCCTCTACTTTCCTCCTTCCCCTCCTACTGCCTATAGAGCTCGTTAGAGTTATATATTTAAGTTTGTTGTTCCTTCCTTGAACCAAATCAGATGAGAGTAAATATCAGACAATGCTCATCTCCATTCCCTCTTTCTTATTTATTGTAATAAAATTTTGTGCCTCTTTCTGTGATGTAATTTACTGTTTCCTGCCTCCTTTTTCACATCTCCTGCTACAATCCCTTCACACCCTTAAATCACATTTTTATCATTCACATCATTTACTTTATATCCACTCCCTTTATCTATGTATGTCCCTTTTATATTTCATAATAAATATACAATTCTCAAGATTAACAAGTATCATCTTCCCTTATAGGAATGTAAACAGTTTGCCCATATTGAGTAACAATGTGTTTTTCCCCATTTATCTTTTAATGCCTCTCTTGAGACCTGTGTTTGAAGATCAAATTTTCTATTGAATCAGGAAGGTCTAGAAATCTCTTATTTTATTGAATGTCCATCTCCTTGCCCAAAATATCTGCTCAACTTTGCTGGGTAAGTGATCCTTGGTTGTAGTCCCAGCTCCTTTGCCTTACAGAATATCATATTCTAATTCCTTCAGTCTTTCAATGTAAAAGCTGCAAGGTGCTGTGTGATCCTGAGTATAGCTCCTCGATTTTTGAATGGTTTCTTTCTGGCTACCTGTAGTATTTTCTCCTTCCCTGATCCTTGGTATTTTTAGTTTGGAATCCTTTTTGGGAGGTGAACAGTGGATTCTTTCGATGATGATTCCACCCTCTAAATCTAGGACTTCTGGGCTGTTATTTTTTATGATGTCTTGGAAGATATTGTCCAAGTTCTTTTTTTCATCATGGCTTTCTTACAGGTCAATAATTCTTAGATTTTCTCTCCTGAATCTATTTTCCAGGTCAGTTGTTTTTCCAATTAGATAATTTACATTTTCTTCTATCTTTTCATTCTTTAGATTTTGTCTGACTGATTCTTGATGTCTCATAGAGTCATTAGCTTCTACCTGCCCAATTCTAATTTTTATCAAACTTTTTCTTCAGTTAACTTTTGCATCTCCTTTTCTACCTGTCCAATTATTTCTCCAGTTGGTTTTTGTACTTTTTGTCCATTTGTCCAATTTACCCAGTTAGGTTTTGTGCTTCCTTTTCCATTTGTCCAATTTTCCTTTTAAAGGAGCTGTTCTTTTTGGTGAATTCTTTTGTCATACTTTAAAAATCATTGGCCAGTTTTTCTTCTATTTCTCTAATTTGACTTTTAAAATCCTTCTTCAGCTCTTCCAAGAGTGTTCTTTGTGCTTGTAACCAGTTCAGAGCCCCTTCTGAAGTTTCAGATGGCAGTACAGTCTCAATGCTAACCTCTTTGGTGTTCATGATTTGGTCTTTGTCCCCATAGAAAGATTCTATGGTCTTTCTGCTTTGCTTCTTACTCATGATGATGATAATCACCCCTTTCCTGGCTTTTAAAGTAGACCTTTGCTTCTAGGGCACATGGGACTATGTCCCACAGTTCTTGTGCCCTGAATTTGAGACTTTGTGTGTTGTGGTTTCCGGTTCTTTCAGCTAGAAGCTAAAGTACTGCAGCTTACTTGGTGCTGAGCTGGATGGTGTAGGAAAACAGAGGCCAGGTGAAGTCTTTTTGTGTTTCCCTGGAGTTACCTTGGAACTAGCTTGTTAAATGCAGGGGAGGGGTGGTCTGGCCACAGAAGGTCTTCTCTGCTGAGCTACAGCATAGGCAAGCTCAGCGGCTGGTGATCCCAGGTGCCCTAGTGTCTTTCTGATTCCCCTGGGGTGCTCAGGCACCCCTGGGGTCCTAGTATTGACAGTTTCTGGCTCCATGCCCCTGTGGCTCCAGATTTCCTCCCAGTTTGCTGAGGTGGGGTTGTCTAGGACATCTCTGGGCCTGCACTGGTTCCCTTCAGTCACAGCAACAGCAACCCTCCTTAGTGGCTTTTCTAGCCTCGCGTGCTAAGAGTCTGTTTGCCCCTTCTGCTGATCTCACTGTTCCAGGAATTTTCTGGGGTTTATGGTTTCTTTATGGTTCTCTCAAGATCAACAATGGGAGGGGGAGAGAGCATTTACTGATCACTCTGCCATTATGGCTCCCAGAAGTTCAAGTAGGTGACTTACAGAAATTTAATCTGCAGGCTGATAGTCTCAGAAGCAGCTGCTGCAGATACATGGGCTCCATGGCTCTCATTTGCTTGGTTCCACTAGCCTCTAATCCTGGGTTGATATACCTGAGATTCTGCAGTAGAGCCACTGCCTCAGGTCTTCCCAAAGGTTTTGAGGCTATCCCAGAGGAGTTGAGGTGATTTTCTAATACCCTTGGCTCATGTCAATTAGTGTGCTTCTCCACAAAATTATCAGTTGAGAATCATTTTAGTCAGCCAGTCTTAAGTGATTTTGAGAAAATGATACTTAGAAGTAAATAGGAAAAAATGGCAGAAAATAACATAGCCCAACAACTATTCCAACAAAGATCTAGGAGGAATACTATGTGGGGTATGATCAGAAAATCCAAGGAGAAAATATAATGGGACATTTTTTCAAGCCCATGATTATTAATAGGCTTCTGATGATGGTATGTGACCAGGGCATGAACTATGAAGTAGGACTGTGCCTATATCTACGAAGTGAAAAAAAAATCACAGATTAAACCCCTAGGCTCACATCAAAAGTGGGCTGGCAGTGCTATTATTTTGGCCTCAGACCTGGATCAGGAATTCATCTCCTTGGCTCAGAACAGAAGTGTGTCAAAAGCCCTGTTACACTGAAATTTTGGATCCTTTCAACTAGCTGATGGGATCAGCAAGCATAAATAGGTACTCTAGGGAAGCTAAGTCAGTACATGTATTGCTGACACCCAAAACAGTATCTGGACCCTGAATCTCTTTGGAAGTCTGAATTCCCCAGCTTGAGAAAAACCTGTAACTCTTCAAGATGCACACAACTCAGACCCTGGAGAATGCAGCAGCAGAACCCGATATGATGCAGAACAGAATCATCAATGCCCTGACATTTCTCTCCAAAAGTGCACTACATGAGAGCTAACACAAAACTTCAATTCAGGGAAAACTGAAGAAACAAAAAAGTACTCTTATAGCAGAAATTTAATATGGTGTCAGTTTTCCAAGACATGAAATCAGAGAAAAAATGTTCCAACATTTCTGTAAGAAAATTTTTTTAAAAAGTTGTTTTGACCTAGAAAATTCTAGAAGAAAGACAAGAAAGTGAAAGGGATGATTTGAAAGGGTAAATGCCTACACAGGCTGCAGTGCCTTCAGCAAGAAGCAGAGTTGTTGTCTGAAATTGGAGTAATCAGAAAGCAAATTGGGGGTTTGATTGGTTAGAGAAAGGAGAAGGAAACTTAAAATTAATTACTTCAAATTAACTTTTCTTTCTTCTTATTGTCTTTGACTTTGAGGTTCTGAAATTTGATCGTGATACTTTCATTTTGGGGTTTCGGGGATTTTTTCTATTATCACAGCCCTCCCTTTCATATAGATCTGAGCAATTTCATTCTCCTTCTGTTGGGACCTTTAGAGAGTTCAAGTATTCCTAGGTATTTTTTCCTTCTTCAACCAGGTCAGATGTTTTTGATATGAGGCTCCTTATATTTTTTCAGTTGCCAAACTTTAATATTTCTTATTGTCTCATGGAGTCATTAAATTAAGTTTGTTTATTTTCAGAATGTCTATTACTTGAAAAATGCTTTGTATGGGGGTGAAACCAAGACCGTGGAGTAAAGGCAGGAACTCACCTGAGCTCTCCCCCACACTTGTCCACATACTTTATTCAAAGTTCTCCGAACAAAAAAAAGACTCTAAGTAAAATCTAGAGCAACAAAACCGACAGAAAACAGAGGAAAATAAATTTCCAACCCAAGCAAATTCCAATGGTCTTGCAGGAAAGGTCCATCAAGCCAGTGTGACAAGCACAGTCCAGCACGGGCATTCCAGCACTGCAGCCACTAAATCAGCAACAGTTGTTTCTGCAGCTCACAAAAGATGAATACGTATCAGAGAGGGAATACAACAAAGTACTGCCCTGTGAGCTTTGAAAGAATGGAAAACCTACCAAGAGTCCCCTGCCCAGCAGGGAGCACAATGACTGAATCTGAATCTCAGTTTGGCAGATATTTAAGAATGCATTGCAGAGGAAAGATATTTGCTGGACTCCAATATTATGAGCAACCTGCCTGGTCTAGTTCATGGTTCAGAGAGGAAGTTTAACCATTCGGCCAAGTCACATTCAGAAGTTAATTTGGAATAGAGTTTTATCATTTGAAAGGCATATATATATATACATATATATATATATGCATATATTAATGTGTGCATATATGTATATGTGAGTGTTTACTCATTCTTCCAGTCTTCCTTTCTGAAATGAGACTTGTGTCAGTTAAAATAGAAGGTTATGAAAGATCTAAGCAACAGAACCACAGGTTTACCCTTGTTTGGGTTCCTTGCCCTGATCACTCAGAATAACGTGATTCCATAGCAACTATAAACAATAAATTTTTGATATTCTGATTTTGCCATTTTTGGCCATGAATAAGTTAAGAGACCATTATATAGATGAAATGAAACAAATATATACTAATATTATTATTAAAATTAAATTTGAAGAAGTTGTAGTCAGAAAAAACAATGACTGACAGACAGCTTGGAAGCTGGAAGAACAAAGAAGAAAAAGAGACGATTATACTTATGTGTAACTGTAATTCATATACCAAGATTTGATGAAGAGAATGAAGAATGAGAAAGTTTTTGAAAGAACTTGACAATACTATCCACTGCATCACCTAGGTGCCCCATCTGATAACCAAATGCCATGTAAAGGTAGCTAAGCAAAAGCAGTACTTTGCCTCCACCCAGACCTGTTTCAACCTGACCTCGCCACCACTGTCAATGCAGGCAACATATAAAATGTGACCTGGTAACATTTTTCCAAGAGTACCACAAGAAATTCTACCCACCAAAGTTCTATGAAATGGCTCAGTGTCAAACACTAATAGCTTTTATCAACAGAAATAGTCCTAAGGAGCAGAAAAGTAGCTAGTAACCTGAATGGGAAGACAATATCCAGTTCACACATCCAGCAAAGCCCTGCTTAGTATCAGCCTGACTAATGACCAAGAACAGCAGTAAGAAACTCTAGTCAGTGAAGTTTTTCATAAAAGAACTAAAAAAAGAGTTCAGCCTGAGGGCAAGAAAGGTCCTTCCAGGACCATCCCAGAACATCCTCCCACCATGATCAGAAAGTAACAAAAGGAAATGGACTACGGAGAATTTGTATTTCCCATAACTATAGTGAGAACATTAACATGAAGTAAGAGTGAGCATTTGGAAAAATACCCCTATCTCAGATGGACAGTTGGGTATAGAAACAAACTCAAAAGAGAAAGAAACAGGAATGGCCGATAGACAGGGTTATGAGGAAGGTTCATACTTGTGAATAGTGACAAAGAACAAAACAAAAGAAACAAATACTTTCTGAGCTTAAATCTTGGGGGTCACAAAAGGGTAAAAAGAAAACAATTAGCATCTGTCACAAAGTCTCTGATGGCCTCCTAAGACAATTGACAAATGGCTAAACAACTACTGGGATATAAGTGTAAAGGAGCATTATTGCAAAAGAAATCATCTCAGAGAATCCTGGGTAATACGAAATGAAGTGAGGACAACGCATATAACAAGAATATTATAAATAAAGCAACATTGAAATAGTTATGAATTCAGTTCTAATAATAACCACAGTCATTCTACCTGACTTGCAGCGGAAACCTGACGTATACGTATGTATGTGTAGGTATGTGTATATATACACACACCTATATGTATACATACATATATATGCATGCACGTATGCATATATGTATATATATACACACAACACACAGTATATGTTTGCACACATGCATATATGTATGTATGCATACATATGTATATGTGTATATACATATTGATGTATCATGTATATAATCAAATGGGTATATACATACATATAATGTACACAAATTTATATATGCATATATGTGTATAGCATTTTTATGTGCACTTCTTGGGAAAAAGGACCATCTTCTTTATCTATCTGAATCACAAACGCTTAACAAAATCTTTAGTAAAAACATTTTTATTCACTCACTCGCTGAAATCCCATTTAAAGCCCTTAAAGAAGAAAACTGAAATTTACCCTCCCCCGCCAAAAGTAATCAGCAAAACATCTCAACCAATGGCCTCAAGAATACAAAACACTTCCTTCAATATTAGGTTAGGAAATCACAGAAAAAAATACTATTTATTGGCAAATAAAATATAGTAAAGCAACTGAAACTGCACCTAAAAATGTCATCAGAAATGAAGACACTTTAAAGCGATATGTAGACTTAATAAATATGAAATTAAACTTATGGACAATATAAAAAACATGAAAATAAACAAATGGCTTAAGTGAAAGGGTAATGCAAATGGCAAGTCTATAGGACAAGTCAAGATGTTGCAATACAATTTGAAAAAAACAAAATTTCAAGCTTGAGATTTCAATAAGTCATTCCAAAAAGCCTTCCATAATTTTATGGGGTAAGAGTTTACTAACAGAAATATGCAAAAGAAATGAAGGTGAAAGAAACTGCACAGGAAAAATAAAAGTAATAAGCAAAGCAAGATAGTCATTTAACTTACAAAATCTGTAATTACATCTTCAAGAGGTTGAACCTTCATTGACATCACATTCTTATTGGCTTCTGCTACTTTTTCTTTTCCCTGATTAATAAGATCCTGAAAGAAAAGAATTTTAGATAAATCCTTCAAATTTACACTTATATACACATATGTAACAGTTAAAATCAGGTAAACTGAGTTTCAAGCACAATTTATTGGTAAAGTCTAATATCCCAAATGAAGGAGATAGTTCCCTTTTATAGATTCTATGGAGTAAAGAACAACGAATGAGAACCAGGTAGGCGACATCCTGACATTGAGGACAACACTGCTAGTCACGTAGCTGAGGCATGGGAAACAAATATGACTGGCTGGAAGTTGGGCCAGCAACAACCACGTTTCCTTCTCTCCTGTGACTTAGGAAATGTTCATTTCTTGAGTCCACCTGGAAGGTCAAAAGATGGTGGACCAGACAGCAAATCTTTGGATAGCTAACCAGACATCCTTGCAGTATAGCT
This sequence comes from Notamacropus eugenii, assembly GCF_028372415.1. Taxonomy (NCBI): domain Eukaryota; kingdom Metazoa; phylum Chordata; class Mammalia; order Diprotodontia; family Macropodidae; genus Notamacropus; species Notamacropus eugenii. The sequence goes on from NW_027325142.1 coordinate 107,747, forward strand.
TGGTGATTTAAAGATACAAGAACAATCTTCCTGGTGTCTAAAACTTTCATTCTGCAAAGACAGCAGAATTTTTTGAGGCAAGAAAAGTAGAGTTATTGGCAGGAAAGCTGGATTTCAGTTCATTATATTTCAGCTAAATTTCTGAATTAAGGTCAGAAGCAAAGAACTGTAACTTATGCAGTTAAAGAACAAAAACAATTGCAAAAAGGATCAATAAAAATAACACCAAATCAATATAAGCTTACATAGATGAGAGACGCTCTTTGGTACCATTTAATGGCTCAGTTTTCAGTGGAAGATATCCCAGAAGTTAAACGAACTAGGATTGAAACCAAGAATCACCTATCCAGCAAAACTGAGTATAATCCTAACCCTAACCCTTCAGAGAAAAAATGGTTATTCAGTGATAGACTTTCAAGCATTCTTGGTGAAAAGACCAGAACTGAAGAGAAAATCTGAATTTCAAACACAAGAATTAAGAGAAGCATGAAAAGGTAAATAGGAAAGAGAAATTATGAAGGACTTTCTAAAACTGAGCTATTTACATTCCTACATGGAAAGATAATATTTGTAAGTCTTGAGACTTTTCTCAGTATTTGGGTAGTTGAAGGGATTATACACAGACACAGACACACACAGACACAGACACACACACCACAGACCCTTTATTCCCCCTTTCTCTGCCTGTTTCCCTCTTGTGCCTTTCCTTATACACCCTTTGTATGAAGAAATGATCCTAATCACTGTACACTTATTTTGTATATTCTTTTCTCACTTAGCTGGGAACATGTCAGCCCTTTGAAGGCAGGGATTGTTTTCAATCACAATCCACCTAGAAAATTGCTTAAAAGTTATGTTCTTTGTTCAGCTGATTCTAAGGGAGATTCTAAGAAAGAATCAGAGAGAGAGAGAGAGAGAGAGAGAGAGAGAGAGAGAGAGAGAGAGAGAGAGAGAGAGACTGCCTTTAACTTCAATAATTCAGATTCATATTTATAGCTATTTTTTCGAAACTTACTTCCAACTGTTGAAAGTTCATTGACGACAGAGCTTCCATATCAAAGGGAACAAATTGAGATTCAGAACTGAAAGTGACACTAGGAAAAGTGAAATGAAAACTCAGGCCCTACAAAACAAAAAAAAGAGGAAAAAAATTTTCAAACTAGCACTTGAAACAAGCAATTTAATACCACTTATTGCCAATGAGGAATCCTTTATATTTATAGCTAGAAAATTATTATCACACAAACAAAACTACCTACAAATGAATGCAAATTAATAAATATGTGGCAACCACAGTTTACTAAGCACAAATAAAGTCTAAATAAACAAGGGAAGAGGAAAAGAACTCATGTATGCAAAACGATAGTCATTCTTTTTGCTATGGCAAAAAAATGGACATTCAGAGAATGACTAATATTCAGGAATGACTAAACAAATGAATGTGATGGAATGAACCTTTCTATGCTGTTTCCAACAAATCTGAGAAGATATATATGAACTGACACACAGTGAAATGACCTGAACCAGGAGAACTATTTATAAAATACTTGTTGAAATGACCAAAAAAAACCAACCAAAAAACCAAACCATAAAAAGCTTAAGATCAACACAATGACCAGCCACACACAATTCCAAAAGACTCGTGATGAAACATACTACTCATTTCCAAATAATGAGATGAAGGATTAAGAGTACACATCTGTCTTGAGTAATATGGAATTTATTTTGCGAAACTGGATAGAATTTTATCCTTTTGTAGCATTTTCATTGGGTGAGGGAGGTGAAATTGAGAGAGAATTTAGAGCTGAAAATAAAATAAAACTGAAAGTGAGTGATCTCTCATTCATGAAAAAAAAACTCACCTCCCCACACTTGAACAATGAAAGGTTCACTTTTTTAAGGAAAATAAGCAGACAAGATAAAGTGAGGTTCTTTAAAGGTAGAAATAAAGAAGGTACAAATTAGGAGTATTTGACTCCTGTCATAACTTGGGGAAAGTGGGAAGGTAAAGGCCACATGTACAATGAGAATTTTTTTTGAACAGTGTTCTTCCTGAAAAGCTATTTGTTCTCAAAGGAATGAAGATGTGCAATCATGAGGGTTATAAGGTGAAGAGATCACCAAAAATAGCCATCATGGTGATGCTATAAAATGACTACAGGATGATTTCAGAAAAAAACATGGGAAGATGTTTATGAATTGATGCAAAGAGAAAAATGTAAATAAGGATAGAAGAGTTCTAAGTCATTAATAGAAAGTTAAAAAGAAGGGAGTACCTGAGAAGGTCTTCTACATTTTTTGGCATAGGTTTAAGACAAAGATATGATGTGCTTCTATTCAAGAATACTGGAGGCCCAAGAAAGTTTGAGAAATATACGTTTGCCATTACAGAACACAGTTACACAATAATGAAAAAATGGTAGTTGAGATCATAGGAGAAATATTACAAGAAAGATAACCATAGCAGAAACTATTCCTCCAATACTCAAGTGTCAAAAAGGCAATCGATCAATCTAGAAGTATTTATTAAGACATTAAAACACGTACCAGGCACTACACATACAAATTCAATGAATAATATGATCCCTACTCATAAGAAATTTATATTTCAGTGGGGGAAACAAAAAGATCATATCTAAGTTTAAACTGAATAAATATAAAATGAAGAAATGCAAATTAATTACAAAGTAATTAGATATTGAGGGACTTAGATATTGAGGCACTTAGATATTGGGGGAATTAGGTATTCCTGCAGAAGGTGGAGCTTAAGGTGCATCTTAAAAGAAAAGAGAGATACTGTGAGGAAGGTGAGGAGGGAGAGAATATATATGGATATATGTGTATGTGTATCCAGTCCTATTTCCTCCCCTCAGTTTCAGTCTTACATCATCAATTGTTTTTTGAACATTTCAAACTGGGTGTTCCAGAGATATCTTTAAGTCGACATGTCCAAAACTGCACTCTTTGCTTTTCCTCTGAGTCCTTCCTTCTTCCACTTTATCCAATACATCATCTTTCTAATACTCCAAGTTTGTAAACTTGACATTATACTGAACTATCATTCACATATCCAGTCAGCTGTAAAATCATGTTATTTCTATCACTTTTCTTGGGTCTTCATCCTCTTTATTCCCTTTGTTTCAAGCCCTCTGCATGTCAGTAAAAAGGGCTTTTCACAACATAGCCTCAAAATATCTGTTTGGAACTCACTTTCCTCCTCAGCATTTCATGACACTATATCCTCTGAGTTGTTCTCCTACTTAGCTTCGATAGAGTAAAGAATATCCGGAAGAACAGGGTGGCAAAGAATGTCTTCTGCAGCAGAGATGTTGAGAAGGAGGAAGACTGAGAAAAGACCATAGGATTTGGCGATTAGGAATAATTAGTAAATTTGTGGAGAGTGGTTTCACTTAAATGAAATCCTGGAAATCAGACTGCAAAGATTTGAGGAGTGAGATGAGATGAAGTGGAGGTATCTAGCATAGACAGTTTTGTTCTAAAAGTCTGGCTGAGGAAAGGAGGAATATTATACGATCATAGTTTGATCACAATATGTTAGTGAAGTGAAGTTTTATTGTTTTTTAAATGGGTTGAACTTGAGTATATCTTAGGAAGAGCAATGTGGATAAGTCAGCAAAGCAAACTGAAAAAAAAAACAAGACAGATAAGACAGTGAACTAAAAGAGAAACAGTCACAAAAATCCAGATAAGAGTGACTATTCGTTGGGAATCTCTGAGAAGAGATGAAGCCAAAGATGAATGAAAAATTTTGAGGGAGTAGTTTCAGTTACATCATGAAACTGGAAACCAGAATACAAAGGACTGAGGAGTAACTAAGACAGTGAGGAATTGAGGAAATGGGAGCAGAAAGTATAGAAATCATTGTGACCGATCATTAATTAGACCCCTATTTTTTCCTAATCAGTATTCATCAGTTGGATATGACTCCACAAGGGTAGTGACAAAAATTCTGCAAATTAGGCACCAGTACTGTGGATTGCAGATGAGGAAGCTAAGTAGAGACCCTCCCACCCTTATTTTTCCTTATTGTGGTAATCAGGTTTAATGTGACCATAACACAGAAAGTCCCTTGACCCATGTAGATGTTTTGACATGTCTTTAAAAACCCACCCCATGGTCTCCTCACTGGCTCAGAAGGACCATCTGAAAGGTAAAGACAGATCTGTCAAGGTCTGCTCGTCAGTTTGTTTGTCAGTCAATGAGATTCTGTACTTCCCACCCCATCCGGTAGGATCAAGATCAAGATATGTCAACAAATAAGACTGTATTTTACTATGCTTCTTCTCTATCAGTTAGGTATTAAGCACTATAAAACTAAGGCCTTGGAGGAAAGGGTCATCTTAGATCATGAGAAAAGGTTGAGGTCCCCCTCATTAGAGAGGGCCAGGAACCTTTTAATAAAGTGCTCTTGGTTTGGAGCTCTGCCTCAGTTTCTTTTCTTGTAGATCAGACAATTCTGGACCCCCATGATACTTAGTTATGAAAGGAAAACAGGATTTAAGACAATAACCGGATAGTAGGAACTAATGAAGGTGTTTTAAGGATGGGAAAGACTTGAATACACTGGAAAGGAAAGAATTGATTCGTAGAAAATTGAACTGGGGAGGAAGTGAATGAAGATATAATCTGCTAGAAAATATGGGATAGCACAGGATCAAATGACTAGCAATAAGTAAAACTGTATCCTCACAGTTAGGCAAAGAGCATGGGGACTGTGGAACTCCCAGAAAAAGCAAATTCCTCTATCTAGGAAGAGTACCTTCTCTACAATTTATATACCTTTAAGACAGCTACAGTGAGTACTGAGAGGCTGAGTGACTTGCTTAGGGTTAAATAGTCTTTTTGGTCTCAAGGCCAGCTTCCCAGGTTGAAATAGGTAATGCTTTAAACTCTACTGTATAGTTTTTCAATATACCATAAAGGAATTAAGTAACTCAACCTTTTTTTCTGCTTCATATTCTTCCCAGGCTGCTTTTCTCTCCTCCTCAGTCAGTTCTTCTTCCTCTTTATGATCCAAAAGAGAATCATGTTCATGATATCCTACAATATATTCTTTATGTATTCGAAGCAATTCTGCAAGGATTGTGTCCTGTTAAAGGAAATAAAATGATAAATTAGCATTAAATCTAAGTACCAAACCATGTTTTGTTGACTACATGCAGGCTAGCCTTAGATATCTCATTTTTAATTGCGCTTTATTCTAAAACAGTCAGTGTAAGAAAAAGAGCAAAACAGAATCATGAGAAGTTGATCTGTGCTGTGGGACATGGGCTTTATTACTGTGAGAGAATTACTTATTCTCTATCATCCTCAGTTCCTCATTTGTAAAATGGGGCTTATTATCTCTTACCTTCACCCACCTCATCTTTAAAATGGGAACATTAATGTCTGTAATACCACTAACTAACAATTTTCAACCAACAATTCATTAGATCTTTATTAATTGTCTTCTAAGCACAAAGCATTGAGGACTCAGATTCTTTTTAAGAATTCATGCTCTAAAACAGTTAGAAGGACAAAGAAAAGGAGGTAAGTATTGTGTATGAAGAATCCAGGAAAATTAAGACTTGGAGGTGAGAGGCAAAACATTCCAAAGAAGTAGACATAAAGCAAGTGTTTATCAGTTGGTTTACAATTAACTTCATTGTGGCATGTAAATGTAATGGAATATTATCTTCATAAAACACATAGCAATTACAATGAATAAAAAGAAATATGTAAAAACTAGAGGGGGATCATGGAATGATATAAAGAGCTACACTTGAAGGCAAGAAGGCCTGGATTCAAATCTTACCTCTGAAAAAATCTTAGCTGCATGACTTTGGGAAGTTACTAAAATTCTAATGGCCCTTCTCAATTCTCTAAGATTTCAAAGTTGCAACAGAATTATTGTTAAGCTGAGCTAATGAACATTCATCAGAATTGGCTCAAAGATGGAATAATATGCAGTCAGTTGGGTAAAGATCTTACCCTACAGGAAATTAGAAGGGGAAGGGGATGAGAAAACGGGGGTGATAGAGGGGAACAGAGATTGAAAAAAAGTCAGAGGGGAGGAGCCAAGATGGCAGAGTAGAAAGAAGCACATACGCTTAGCTCTTACCCCACAGCCCATAAAATACCGGTAAAGAAATACTCTCAACAAATTCGGGAGCAGCAGAAGCCACAGAACAATGGAGTGGAGGAGATTTCTGTCCCAGAGAGACCTGAAAGACGGACGGGAAAGGTCTGTTGCGCACTGGATGTGGAGCAGAGCCCAGCCCTGCCTTGGCCATGCGGCAACAAAAGGAGCAGATCCAAGCAGGCTTCAGGGACAGAATCTCCAGCAGCAGCACAGGTCCTTCAACCCACAAGCACCAAAGGTGAGTGAGAGGGTCTTTTCCCCTGGCTGAGAGGGGAGCAGGGTGTCCCCATAACTCAGGCCCCCTCAGGAGGTAGCAGTAGAGGTAGTAGCAGACAAGGCTCCCAAAGCAGGCAGGAGCCCGCATCCATTGTTGAAGGTCTCATCAGAGAGCCCCTGAGGAAACTGAGCCCCATGTGGGGGCCCTGCCCCTACCTGAGCAGCTGATTTTAATCTCACACTGAATAGTGGCCCTGCCCCCACTGAAAGCCCCTGAAGTTTGGGAGCAGCTCATTTGAATTTCAGCCCCCAGGTGCTGGCTTGGCGGAACTGGAGGCGAGGTGGGTATGGAGAGGAAACTCAGAAGTGAAGTAACTGTCTGGAAAAATGCCCCAAAAAGGGGAAAAACATGAGACCATAGAAGGTTACTTTCTTGGAGAACAGGTGTCTCCCCCCATCCTTTCGGATGAGGAAGAACAAGGCTTACTGTCAGAGGAAGTCAAGGCCCCTACATCCAAAGGGAATTTAAACTGGGCTCAGGCAATAGAAGACCTTAAAAAACAAGTGAGCAGTTTATTAGAAGAGAACCAAAAAATGCTGAGGAAAATAACAGCTTTAAAAAGACGCTAACTCAATTGAAAAAGAGGTCCAAAAAGCCAATGAGGAGAAGGAGGTTTTAAAAAGCAGAATTTGCCAAATGGAGGAGAAGGGTCAAAAGCTCACTGAACAAAATAATTCGTTGAAAGAGAGAACTGAGTTCAGGGACACGAATGATTTTGAGTTAAACCAAGCAGTTAGTAAACAAAACCAAAAATTTGAAAAAATAGAAGACAATGTAAAACAACTCATTGGAAAAACAACTGACCTGGAAAACAGATCCAGGAGAAATAATTTAAAAATTATAGGACTACCTGAAAGCCATGATCAAAAAAAGAGCCTAGACATTATCTTCCATGAAATTATCAAGGAAAACTGCCCTAATGTTGTAGAATCAGAGGGCAAAATAAATAGTGAAAAAATTCACCAATCACCTCCTGAAAAAGACCTGAACAGAGAAACTCCTAGGAATGCTGTGGCCAAATTTCATAATTCTCAGATCAAGGAGAAAATACTGCAAGCAGCTAGAAAGAAACAATTTGAGTACTGTGGAACTACAATCAGGATAACACAGGATATGGAAGCTTCAACATTAAGGGATTTAAGGGCTTGGAATGAGATATTTCAGAAGTCAAAGGAACTGGGATTGAAACCAAGAATCACTTACCCAGAAAATCTGAGCATAATACTTCAAGGGGAAAAAAGGTCATTCAATGATATACATGACTTACAATCATTCTTGTTGAGGAAAAGACCAGATCTGTACAGAAAAATTTGACTTCCCAAGACAAGAATCAAAAGAAGTATGCAACGGTAAATAGGAAAGAAAAATCATAAAAGACTCTCTAAAGCTGAACTGTTTACATTACTACATGGAAAGAAAATATTTTTAACTCTTGAATCTTTTCTTAGTATTTGGCTAGATGGAGAGATTGTACATCACACACACACACAGAGAGATAGAGAGTACAAGGTGTGTTATATCAAAAGAGATGATATCCACACAAAAAAATACAATAAAATAATTAAGGGGTGAAGGAGGAAAATTCCGGGAAGAGAAAAGGAGAAATGGAATGTGTCAGGCTCTAACTCATAAAAGAGATAAGAAAAATCTTATTCAATGGAGGAGATAAGGGAAATGGGGGGGGGGGAATAAAGCTTTACTCTCCACATGTAGCTGAAGGAGGGAATAACATGCTCACTAAATCTGATATGAAAATTTTTATCACACCACAGGAAAGAAGGAGAAGAGGTGAAAAGTGAGGTGAGGGGATTGTTAGAAGGGAGGGCAAATGGGAGAAGGGAGTCACTAGAATTAAACACTTTCGAGAAGGGACAAGGTCAATGTGGTGGGTAATATAATTAGTACTACACAACATGATTATTATGGAAGTCTTTTGCAAAAGTACACATATTTAGTCTGTATTGAATTGCTTCCCTTCTCAGTGGAGCTGGGGAGGGGAGGGGGAGGGAGAGAAGTTGGAATTCAAAGTATTAGAAATGAATGTTGAGAATTTTTATTGCATATAATCGGGAAATAAGAACTACAGGGAATGGGGTATAGAAATTTATATTGCCCTACAAGAAAAGAGAGAAGATGGGGATAAGGGAAGGGTGGGGTGTGATAGAAGGGAGGGTACATTGAGGGAAGGAGTAATCAGAATGCAAGGTATTAGGAAGCAGGCGGAGGGGAGTGATGGGGAGAAAAATTGGACATGTTGCAAAGTGAGGTAAAAGCAATTAGTATCAAAACAATTGACTGAATTAATTACTGAGAATAAATCAACGACATCTTTAGTCTGGGGAAAAGAATTTCAGTCTAAATTTCCTAGATGAAGGTAGCCTCAGGTAAAATTTGGCACTGATGGAAAAGTTAAGGTTTTAATGGTAAATTTCATTTTATTGAATTTAATCAGGAACTAGAACATGTATACAAAGGCATGTAAGCTACTTAAGACTTGCCTCAAAAGATGTACCTTAGCCAAAGTGAAAATTGTAATCATATTTGAAACCTGGTTATTGGAACTTGCCATTTTTTAGATGCTATGGGTATATTTAGTAACTGTTCTGAGTCTAACTCCAGGTATGGGTAGCAAGAAAGGCGATCTGAGCCTCTAACCCATAATGTCAGTAAGCTGGTGAGATGCTGGTATGAACTGCAAAAGGTGATCTCTTCGGAAGAGTAGGAGAGCGGCTGTTCAGCCTGGGCTGAGGTAGGATTCTCCTGCCTCAATTTCCCCACTAACACCTGGCAGACCTTGAGCCTGACTGAATGCAAATGGATGATCTAATCCTGCCTGGAACTGACATGAAGTCGGGTAGATATTGTATCCCTGCAATGTCCCTAGTCTTGGTGGCAATTTCCTACAGCCAAAAGGTTTGCAAGCTTAATACCAAATCTATTCAATTATAGATTATTGGTAGGGGAGCATCCGAGGTATAGTCTAAAATTAAGCTATTAGGCACAGGACTTTAGACGAACAACAATAAGTTAGAGTCTTTTAATTCTTAGCAATACTGTGGAGACAATTAGGTCAAGAGCTTGTGAAGTTAGCAACCTAAATATTATTTGTGTCTCAGTTGGTTAATGTTTAAAAAAAAATCTTTTGTAGTCCATACTGTAAATGTTTTAAAAAGAAATATCACTTGACCAAAAGTTTGAATTGTTTTGCCTACTGTAAACTGTGTTAGAAAATTAAAAATTGAAAAAAAAAAGAAAAAAGTCAGAAACAGAACACTTGAGAATGGATGGGTTGAAAAGAGAAAGATTTGGTTAAATAGGGTAATAATAGGATAGAGAGAAATACATAGTAATCGTAAATGTGGAAAATGTTTTACAGCATGTTTCTCTCACAAAGATCTGATCTTTCAAATGCAGAGAGAATGGCGTCAAATTTGTAGAAAAAAGGACAATCATTTCTCAATTGATAAGTGGTCAAATGCTCTAATACACAACTAACAAAGCTATTTACAGTCACATGAAAAATGATCTAATCGCTCTTGATTAGAGAAAAGCAAATTAAAATAACTCTAAGATACCACTTCACATCAGATTGGCTAGTATAACAGAAAAGAAAAATGAGAAATGTAAGGGATGTAGGACAACTGAGCTAATAAGGCTACTTTTGAAGCAGTATAATGAATTAAACATTCTATAGAGCAGTTAGGAACTGTGCCTAAGGCTATAAAATAGCCTTTATATCCAAAGGCTATAAAATCATGGATAGGCTTTGACTAAGCATTATCACAAATAGGTCTGTACCCCAAAAGAAAATGCAAAAAAAGAAAATACCTATATCAGCTATTTTGCTGCAAGTTAGTAAGTAAAGAATTAGAAACAGAGGACATGATCATCAATTGGGGAAGTTATTGTCTATGACTATGAGAGAATACTATATGATGATCAGGATGCTCTCAGAAAAACCTGGAATGACTTCTATGAACTGATGCCAAGTGAAATGAGCAGAACCAAGAAAACACCATATACACTAATAGCAATACTGCATGATCATCAGCTGTCAATGATTTAGGTATTCTCAGCAATACAGTGATCCAAGTCAATTCTTAAAGCTCCATATAGTCAAAATTATGATTTCCTCAGCAGCAATGATAGTTGGGCCACAAGGAAAGCTGAGTGCCACAGAACTGATGCTTTCCAATTGTGGTGCTGAAGACGACTTCTGAGAGTCCAAATCAGTCAATACTTAAAGAAATTAATTCAGGCTATTCACCAGAAGGTCAAAGACTGAAGATGAAATATAAAATACTTTGGGCACATAATAAGAAGGACTTATTGGAAAAGACCTTGATGTTGGGAAAGATTGAAGACAAAAGGAAAAGGGAATGGCAGAGGATAAGACGGACAGAGAGTGTAATGGAAGCAACAAATATGAGTTTGGGCATACTTTAAGAAATAGTGGAGGATGATGCAGGGCCACAATGGCTGAGTCAAAACTGGGACCCACCTGAGCTCTCCCCCACCACTCCGTATACCTTTAAAAATGACTCCAAACAAATTCTAGAGCAGCAAAACCCACCAAAATCCTGATGACCTTTCCAACCCTTGGAATTAATCCAATAAACGAATGATATACTCCTCCTCAGTATTTTTGCTACGTCATCTCATGTCTCACCTCCTGCTTATGTTTGTAGTCCAATGCTCCATCCCGGGATTTCTCTCTCTCCCTCCCTCTCTCTCTCTCCCTCTCTCTCTCTCCCTCTCTCTCTCTCCCTCTCTCTCTCTCTCTCCCTCTCTCTCTCTTCCTCTCTCTCTCTCCCTCTCTCTCTCTCCCTCTCTCTCTCTCTCTCTCTCTCTCTCGCTCTCGCTCTCTCGCTCTCTCTCCCCCTCTCTCTAGTCTTGAGCTTTTGATAATCTCATGAATAGCTCTCTTGTATTCAGTTCTCTCTAAACTGATGACTCTCAAATTTATATACCCACCCACGTTGCTCTCCTGACCTCCAGTCCTGTATACTAACAATAATAACCACACTAGCATTCATATAGACCTTTCAGATTTGTAAAGTACTACTATCACCAAAAGACAAAGTGAAACAAATTTCCAGCCCAAGACAACATGAAAGGTCAGCAGTAAGGTCTGTTGCACCTGGGTTCTCATCCAGGAGGAACCCAGCCCAACACAGGCCCCAGCAACCCAGGAGCACGTCTTGGGAGCCAGTGAATCAGCAGTGGCTGCTTCTGCAACTCTCAACCCACAGTCAGTAAGCGGGTCAACCAGTCGGTCAGAAGGACAGCAGAGAGATCTTGTTGCTGGCACTGAGGCATGATTTTGTTGCTTTGCCCATGCTCAGATCCAGGTCGCAGTTCTGGGCAGCAGTCCCTGGGTAAGAAGCAGCGCTGGTGTGGCAGAGGCACAAAAGAGCGTTTGTGGTCACTCACTGACCAGAACATGGGCCAGGAAAGGAGTAAGCACCCCTCCCTACATCATAGCCCCTTGGGAGAACTGAAGGCTCACAGGTCCCTAGAAGTATCTTGGAAAACACCAAAGCCCTGAAGCTTGGGGGACCTCCACCCTAGAAGCAGAGAGCCCTCGTTTACAGAGTTAAATAGGCAAGCAAGTAATAGGCTGGAAACATGGGTAAACCACAGAAAAACTCTGGCTACTGAAAATTATTATGGTGACAAAGAAAATAAAAACACACACTCAGAAGAAGGCAACAAAGTCAAAGCTCCTACATCCAAAGCTCCTAAGAAAAATATGAATTGGTCACAGGCCATGGAAGAGCTCAAAAACCATTTTGAAAATCAAGCAAGAGAGGTAGAGGGAAAATTGGAAAGAAAAATGAGAAAGATGCAAGAAAATCAATGAGAAACGAATTAACAGCCTGGAAAAGGAGACCCTCCAAAAATATTGAAAAAAAACCACCTCAAAAACTGGCGAAAGAGACCCAAAATGCCAGTGAGAAAAAGAATGGCTTAAAATTGACCAAATGGACAAGGAGGTCCAAAAGTTCACTGAAGAAAATAGTTTCTTAAAAATTAGAAAGGAGCAAATGAACGCTAATAACTTTGTGAGAAATCAAGAAACAGTAATACAAAACCAAAAGAATGAAAAAGTAGATGACAAGAAATATCTCACTGGACAAACAACTGATCCTGATATTGTGAAAGACTGAAAGAAAAGGCTTAATTTTTCCTACAATATTAATATAATATCTTCTAAGTCTTCCTTTTACTGTCACAGAAGTCATCCTCCCAAGTCACTCACAGATAATAACCTAGTGTCACCTTTTACTCCTTCACCTTAACTCTGCTATATACAGTGCTTTTCCAAATCTGCCTAAAGTAGACTCTATTTCCCTACATAAATTCCATCTCCTGCAGATACTCTATTTTCCCTCAAATACTGCTACAGTGATGAAGGACCGCATTACTTCATACCTGGACTAACGCAATGATCTGCTTAGTGGTTTGTCTGCTGAGTCTCATCGTACTCCAAACCATCGACCATTCAGCTGCCAACATGTCACCTTGACCTCCAGGAACAAATAGAAAAGCCCCTGTTTGACCTTGGAAGCCCTCTATAACCTAATGGTTTCTTAAAAAGTAAGAATGGAGCAAATGGAAGCTAACGATTTTGTGAGAAATTAGAAAACAAAAAAACAAAAGCAAAGGAATGAAAAAATAGAAGACAATCAGGAAAAAAAAAGAAGATGCTGGAAAAAAATGACCTAGGAAATAGATTCAGGAGATGATCAAACAAAGAGCCTAGACATTGTCTTTCAAGTACATATCAAGGAAAACTGCCCTGATATTCTAAAACCAGAGGGTGAAATAGAAATGCAAAGAATGAACCAATTGCTCTTGAAAGAGATACTAAAATGGAAAATCCCACTATTATTATAGCCAAATTCCAGAGCTCCCAGGTAGTTGGAGAGAAATACAATAAGTCTTTGACAAGACGACTACATGGTTTGCATGTCTACACATGCATATCCTGTTGTCTTCAAAATGAGGTGGGATGGGAAAGAAAGGAAGAGAATTTAGAACTCAAAGTTTTAAAAATAAATGTTGAAATTCTTTTAATATGTAACTGCAAAAAAATAAAACACAAAACAATTTTTTAAAAAGACCTGGAGTTAACCATGTCTCAGATCATAAATTTCTTATTGCAAGCGATTTAAACGGAAAAATTAAAGGAAACAATCAGATCACAGAGGCATGATTTAAACAACTTCCCTTATGAATATGAAGTGGAAATGATGAATGGGTTAAAAGAGATTAGCTCCAGGAGACAGCATACTTGAAGAACTATGGACAGAAGTTCACAATAATGTACAGGAGGAAGGAACAAAAACCATTCCGAAGTAAAAAAAGTAAAATGGATGAATGTCTCATAAGTTTCTTTAAAAAATTGCTGAAAGAGAAAGGAAGAGCAAAAGGGAAAGGTGTATCCAATTGAACACAGAATTCCAGAGAATAATAGAGATAAGAAATTTTTTTGAAGAGCAAAGAAATAAGAGGGGATATCTTTTTATGAAAAACTGTTCTTTGGAAGGAAAGATATTGCGTATCTAAAGAGCAGACTAAAATGCAGAAACATCACCTTGCTAATATAGTCAAAGTTATGGTTTTCTCATTATGGCTGTGTAAGTTGGACTCTTTTTGCTTCAATCTTTCACAACAACAGTGTTCTTTCCGAAGAGTAGTATGTTCAAATGATTTGCCCAGGGTCACACAGGTACTGTGTAAGGCTGCATTTGAACTGAGGACTTCCTGATTCCATTACTGTATAACATATATGTGATAATATTACCATGTGTAGCAAAAATAGCTTATATTTATGTTAACACAACAATTTACTAAATGCTTTCTTTATAGAAAGGCAGCTGGGCATATTGGACAGATAATACGGAGAGAGTAGAATTCCTACCTATGACACATTTTGGTTGTTTGGTTGTTTGACCCTGCGTAAGTAAATTCTCAGTATGCCAAGCAACAATCCAAGATATTAACTTGAAGGGATGGTTTCTTTATTTACATCAACCCTATGGGTTTAGCGATTTAAATATTAACATTAACCTTTTTATTGATGAGGAAACCCAAGCCCTTTTAAAAAACTAAATTATTATGATTAATTTTTAAAATCTCACCAAAATATCTCTTTTATATACTAGGCTTAATAATAATATTCAAATTATCATATACACCTTTGGTAGCATAGGGGTGTCCCTCTTTTTCTTCTTTTCTGCATCAGTGACATCTAGTAAATCTGGCTCAAAGGCATAAAGCTCAGTCAGTTCATTCAAAGTAAAATGGCGTTCAACTTGCTGTTGATCAATAACCCTAAAGGACAGTGACTGTTTGGTTACTTGACGTTCATAGATCTTATCTTCCATGGTTCCCTGTATAAGAATCAGAAACATATGTACACTTTACTTCATAGATTTTGGTTATGCAAAGGCAGTGCTTGATGTTTGAATTCATAAAACTCTTTTTGACTACTGAACAAATTTGTCTTATTGTAATTTCTCCCCTTCTCTTTTCACAGAAAGCATTCTAATACTTTTCAAAGGCAGATGAAACAGATCATTTTATTACTTCAGTAGATCATGTCAAAATATCATCATGTATCCTCTAGCAGTCATTAACATCCTACCTACATTTCTTTTGAACTGTTCATGTTTTCAATGTAGTTCTTAAATATGTCACAAATAACTGATTATAATATTTAAAATATATTACATTTTCTTTTTCTTTGAAATATTATTCTGTCTAGCAAAATGTTTTTGTTTTGGAGGAAGTTTTTTAAAATTTTTCTCTAAATAGTGTTTTACTTTTTCCAATTACGTGTTTTCAACACTCATTTTTTGTTAAGATTTTGAGTTTCAAATTTTTCTCCTTATTGCTGAGACAACAAGCAATCTGATACAGATTTTACATGTGAAATATATTTCTTCATTAGTCATGTCGTGATTGAAGAAACAAAAGGGAAAAGTCAAACACACAGGAAAAGGTGAAAATAGATTGCTTCAATTTGCATTCAGACTCCATAGTTCTTTTACAGCATGTGGATAGCCATCCTGAGTACTTTGGATTTGTCTTAGGTCCTGGCATTGCTGAACAAAGCTACCTCTATCAAAGTCACTCATCACATTCTGTGGCCCTTACTCTGTAAGATGTTCTGTTTATTCCGCCCATTTGTGTCAGCATCACTTTTTATAAGTTTTATAAGTTTTTATTGTCCAGGTCTCTCTGAAATTATGTCTATAGTTTCTTACATCATTTTAATTGTATACCACGAATTATCTAATTACTAAATCTTCCATTTTCTCAAGTCTTTTTTGTGTATCTGCTACAGCTGACAACGTGGACCACATCTCATCCAGTCTCTTCTCTAGGTTTATCATACTTTTTTTCTGATGCTCATATGAATATTCCTTTTTAGTCTGTTTTATTGGCTCCATCATTAATATCATGTATGTTAAATACAGGTGTCCCCAGTGTTTGGTTATAAGCTCTTTTAACTTTGCTCTCCCCACTGCCTTTTGGTAACCACTTGTTACCATCATCTCTATGCTGATGTCTCCTAGATTTTCAAACTGTGTGTATAGAAAACCAACATTAAACATATAAAAATTGAACTCATTGTTTTTCTTCTTAAACCTTCTGTTCTTTCACACTTCTCTATTGTTGTTTAAGATGCCACCATCTTCCAATCTCCCAACTTTGGGACCTCAGAATTATCATCAATCTTCCTTACTACACATACACAAATCTTGCCAAAAACTTGTCATTTCCATCTTTACAAAATCCCTCGCATTTAACTTTTTTTCCAATCACTCAACTGCCACTATTTAATAAACTCTAACAGCTCCTTATTATCTCCAGGATAAAATCTTACAACTTAGGTTGTAAGGATTTTCTATCTTCTTAAGCATAACTACCTTCCACTTATACTGACTCAGTGAGTGACTTTTTGCTATTGCTTGCACATGATTCCATTTGCCAGTCAAGTGCCTTTTTACTGTTATTCTATGTTCACTATTTTTATCCCTAAAGCTTCCTTTCTTTCCTGAAGTTTCATTTTACTTCTATAGGAGGCCTTTGTTCCTCTCAATGCTGATTGCTTCCAATATACTTTATATATCTCAAACAATAGAGTAGTTCGCATGCTGTAATGTCACTGAGGAAGGGGTTGGTTTTGCTTCTCTTTGAAATCCCAGTGTTTGACACACTAACTGGCACATATATTGATATATTTCACGTGTCCCTGTGTGTATACACACACACACACATATGATATATTATATATATTAATTAGGGAAGGGGAATTACTGTGATCAATGAACATATTTTGACATGATCTTGTATATTTAAGGAAAATTTTAAAGTTGATTATATATAAAGAATGGAATGTCATTTTGCTTACCCATAACTGCTCACTAACTTCAAACTATTGCTTGTACTTTCAAATTTGTTACTTGAGAAGTTGAAGCCTACCTGAGCTAAAAACCTGTACACAAAGACTGGTTTACTTTGGCCAAAGCGATAAACTCTGAATATGCTCTGAATATCATAGGAAGGATTCCAAGAGGCATCAAAGACGATTACTCGATTAGCAGCTACCAGATTAATTCCAAGAGACCCTGCTTTGGTAGAAATAAGGAACAGTCGGCCCCTAGAAATTTAAAAAGAAAAAGAAAATAAAGATTATTCTTACAAAATCAATAAATGTCATAAAATATTGCCTTTATGAGTTAGAAAATGTGAGTTCATTTGCCAATATATGCCATTTGCCAGAAAGAGAAGTATGTAGCCAAATGTTCTAAGCAGAGTACTTCAAGTATCAATAACACATCAAAATATAAAGGGAAAAGTATACTGACATTTAATCATAAATCTCTGATTCACTTATTTATTCAATTAACAAACACTTACTTTCTTTCTTCCAATATCTCAACCCACAAATTAAAGAGCAGACAAAATCAAAAAACTGAAAATTCTTTTTGTAAACAAACAACATAAATTTCCCTACACATCAAATGAAAAAAAAAACAACATATCTCATTCTGCACCTTGAGTCTAGAGTCTGTCAGGAGATGGACAGCAAATCACTGGTACAATCAAACCAAACAAGCCAAAAATTAAAATCCTTAACATTTTGGAAGTTGTTTGTCTTAACACAAATGTTATTGGTATTGCAAAAATTGCTACCATTGTTCTCACTTTTTTCAGTACTGAGTTCATATAAGTCTTCCCTTAAATACTTCTCTTAAATACTCCCTTTAATCATTTCTTATAGAATAGTACTCCATGAAATTCACATATCTTAACTTATCCAGCCCTTCCCCAATATATAGGCACCCTACGTTGCCAGTTCTCTGTCACTACAAAAAGAAGTGCTAGAAATATATTTTTAGAGACAGAGATCCTTCCCCTTTTTGGATCTTTCTGAGCTCTTATCAGCACAGTACTGTGAAATCAAAGGGTTTGCACAGTTTAGGGACATTTTTCATGACATCTTCTATTCCATTTTTGACCTACTTATGGATTTCAATAATCACTAGATGAAATAACAGTTCTAGCTATAATGTTCCTGGTTTCTCATGGTCCTGTCTATTGTTTCCCTTTTTTCTATTATCTTCGCCAATCTAATAAGTATAGGGTAGGAACTTGTAATTATTTTAATTTGAATTTAACTATTACTGAGGCAAAGTGTTTATATGGATTCTTATCATCTGAATTTATTCACTGGAGAATTGCATGTTAATATTCTTTGACCATTTAACTAGTGCAGTAAGATGTCTTCCTATAAATGTTCATCAGTTCTTTATATATCTTGGAAGGTGCAGCTAAGTGGATACTCAGTAAGAGCAAAGTTTAAATCTGGCCTCAGACATTAAGTCATTTCACCCTGTTTGCTTCAGTTTTCTTATCCGTAAAAGGAACTGAAAAAGGAAATAGCAAATTTCTCCAGTATATTTGCTAATAAAATCCCTTATGGGGTCAACTAAAAGTCAAAGATGAATGAAACCCCACAATTACAACATATCTTGGAAATATGACTTCATGCAAAAAAAAAAAAAACAAAACCTTGCTACCAAAAAAATGAATCCTAATTACCTGCTTTTCTTTTAACTGTAGCTGCATTGGATTGATTTACGAAAAAAATTAATTTTACATCATCAAAATTGTTCATGTCATTCTTGATAATCGTCTCTCTCTTCCTCAGTTACACACCCTTCCTTGATCAGTAGATCTGGAAGGTAATTTTTGCCTTGTTCCTCTAATTTATCATACAATCATTTATATCTACATGATAAGTCCATACGGAATTTATCTTGATATATTAAGTGTTGTCAATATTGTAGTTTCTGCCAAACTGCTATGTAGTTTTTCCAGCATCTTTTGTTGAACAGCAAGCCCCTTTCTTAGTGGTTGATTGAGGTTCACTGATTCTACAATTTGTGCAACTTATCTGTTCTACCCATTACCCACTGTGCAAGTTAGGGGTCTGAGTGAACAAAGTGCTACAGTTAAGAGCCAGGATAACTAGAATTCAAATCCTGACTCAGACATACATTTGTTTTATGGCCCCAGACAAATCTCTTACCTTCTCTCAGTTTGTTTACTTATCTTTAATATGCTTACAATAAGAATGAAATGAAATTTCAACTGAAAGGCAAACTTACAGATGCTAACTTTTATTCTTACTAGCTCTTTCTATTATCAGTCTCTCTACTTTTTAACTACAGCCAAGTAATTTGAGGATTACTGCTCTGAAGCATAGTTTAAAATGTGGTGCTGCTACATAGCTTTCCTTCTGACTTCTTTTTCCCCATAAATTCTTGATCTTTTATTTTTCATCTCCAAATGAATATCTTTATTATATCTTTCTAGCTCTACAAAATGACTCTTTGATGGTTTAATCAGAACAGCAATGAACTGGTAAATGAATATAGGTAAATACAGTCAATTCTATTACCTGAATAGTCAATATTTTTATTTTATATCTTTCTATTTTATTGAATCTACTATTTCAATTATCTGACTAGGTTTCACTAAATAAACCATAACGTCATCTGCAAAAAGCATTAATTTTCCTTTAATTCTCTCAATTTCTTTCTCTTCTCTTATTCCTACAATTGGCATTCCTTGCACTATATCAAATAGTGACAATGAACAAAAATATTTATCTTAATTTTATTAGAAAGACTGCTACCTTATTTTCATTACAAATAACTAACCCTGAAAGCAGCTGACTCCAGGTTTTAGATAAATACTACTCACCATGTTAATGAAAAGTCCATTTATTCCTATGCATTTCGAGCTTGTTTGCTTTTAAACAAAAATAAGTACTACAATTTAAAGGGAAATGGTGACAATCAAAGACAGTCTTGACGGATATTAGAGTAGATGACTGACAATGGAGAAAAGGAAAATTATCTAATTTTTTCTTTGAAAATCTATTTTTCCCTGACAAAGAAAACATCTTTAAAATGGAAACACAAGGAAAAGTACACTAAAACAGATCAAAATCTGAAAGTGAGGCAATTATAAGGTGTTCAGTGCAATTTTCCTTGATAATTTCTTTAACTATGATATCTAGTTTCATTTTTCATAATGGCTTTCAGGGAGTGCAATAATTTGTAAATTATTTCTTCATGCACTATTTCCAGGTCAGTAGCTTTTGCAATAAGATATTTCACATTTCTTTCTGTTTTTTAATTCTTTTGACTTTGTTTTATTGCTTTTTGATGTCTCAAGAAGTCTTTAGCTTCCACTTGGCAATTCTAATTGTTAAAGAATTTTTTTCTTCAGCAAAGTTCTGAACCTGCTCTTTTGGTAGTGACAAAAAAATTGGAAACTAGAGACCTTCATTCAAGTATAGCTAAAAAGCACCTAAAAGTTAATAAGTTTTATGTAACACTACTATGCAAAAAATGATAAAATCCCAGAAATCCTTCTATGAAGTACTACAGAATGAAATGAACAACATAATTGCATAACCATAATTCCAATGACAGCACAAGCAATGGAGTACAAGGCTTGAAATAAGGAAGACTCATCTTCCTCACTTCAAATCTTAGACACTAATTCTGTAACCCCATTTGTCTCAGTTCTTCATCTGTGAAATGAGGTGGAGAAGAAAATGACAAACCACAGTATCTTTGAAAGAAAACCCAGAAGAGATCACAGAGAGTCAGATGTGGCTGTAAGATGACTAAACAACATGATGAAAAATACCATCTCCCTCCAAACAGAAAACTGATAAACTCAGATTGAAACATTTCTTTTTGACATAGTTAATTTTGGATTTTGTTTTATTTAACTTTTCCTATCTGAAACAATATTTCTTTTTGCCATCTCAGTGGACAAATGGGGGGAAAATGGGAGGGTGAAAACATGAAACTGAAAATGAAACTGAAATGAAAACTGAAATGAAAATGAAACTGAATTTCAAAAATAATTTCAACAATGATGGAAATGATCACCAAATTAGAAATGAGATACAGATAATATTTACACCTATAAAGAAATATATGTACATGTATATATAGGTGTGTTTTAAAGATGGAGTAGCTTACTAGAAAAATGTAAAAGACCTAAATGTTCAAATGGTGGAGCCATAATGAAATGTGAAGCAGGAAATAATAATATGGTAGAAAAGCATATTATTTGTATTATTATTTGTACTTAAAGTACAGTTTGCTATCTCAAACTGAAGAAACATAATTCATTACTGATGTATCAAAAAACTAAGATTTAAAATTTTTTACATGAAACAACAGGGAGTTGTGTATGGAATTGAGAGAAAATAAAATCTGATGACTAGAGAACTTGAAAATAGAATTTGAAGAGAAAATGATAGATTATAGGGTATTTGTAACTCTAATTATCCCAAACTGAGAAGTGGTAAATAATGGGAAAGTAGTTTTATAGCTACAGGGAATATCTGTATTAACTGAAAAGTTTTCAAGAAATATGTACTGGATGCCAGACAGAGTCAGTAGCAAAAACACTTTGAAGATAACAAAGTGGCCTGCACTGTTAATGTTCTTCAACATACATAAGAGACGAAAAAAATTCTCAAAGAACTCACCTGACATTAGTTTCATCATTAAACTCTTCAGCCCATTTCTTTCTTGACTGTGCACTTGAAGAACCATCCAAACGATAATAATCAATGTTTCGAAACCATTTTCCTTCACCTACATATTAAATAGCAAAAATGGGACTATTTTATCAAAATCCACCACATTCACATACTAGAATGTTTGCTTCCTTAATGAATATATCTTACACATTCATATAAAATCACGTTTCTTTAAATATTTAATTCTCCTTAGGTTTTAAAATCACAGTTCAAATTTGAAAATTATTCAAATAAATGCTACATAGCAAAAATGACTAGAAAAATAGATGCTACAAATAAAACTTGGAATCTACTTAATTGTTTTACTTAATTGATGGTCATTTTTCTGGTCACTAAATATCCACCTACTACAGAAGTGAATGCAATAGCTAAATAGAAATTATTTCTCTTTTACCCAGGAACTCTGAGGGTGTTCCCCTTCCAGTTTGATGGGCTATCCCTTGAGTAACTATTTAAAGATGTCTATTCACTGAATGGATGTATGCCACTCAAAGTGAGAATATGACCTTAGCCTGAAAGGGGCAGGGTCTCCCATTGCATCCTGAGCCATCTCCAGCCTTCTTGATAAAGAAGCCTAAATACACAAATATATAAATAAATAAATCTATATCCAGATGGTTCAGGAGGAGAAGTGAGGTTGGTGACCTTGCACAGCCTCCCTCACTCAAATCGAAGTCAAATGCAAGTCATGTCAGCATCTTGATGTCACGGTCCTCTTCAAGGATGAAGGACAAACACAACAACAACAAATACTTTTTAATTTCTGTGATTTTCTTGACCTTTGGTTCTTCCGGATGAATTTTATAATTTTTTCTAGCTCTACAAAATAAATGTTTTGTAGTCTGGTCTGGCATTGAATAAGTAAATTAATTTAGATAAAACTGTCATTTTTTATTATTCTGGCTTGGACGATGCATGCATAGCAATTAAGATTTTTCCAACTGTTTAAAATCTGACTTGATTTGTGTGAAAAAAAGTGTATTCTAATTGAGATCATATAGTTCCTGGGTTTGTCTCAGCAGGAAGATTTTCAAGTCTTTTATACTGTCAAGTTATTTTAAATGTAATTCCTCTACCTCGTGATGCTGGACTTTGTTCCTAAGAACAAAGAAATGTTGATGAACATAGAAATGCTGATGATATATGTGAGTTTATTTTGTATCTTGCAACTTTACTAAAATTGTTAATTTTTTCAAGTAGTTCTTTAGTTGATTCTCCAAGCATACCATGATATCACCTGCAAAGAGTAATAGCTTTGTTTTCCCATCTATTCTAATTGCTTTAATTTATTTCCTTATTTTATTGAAAGACTAATATTTCTAGGACAATAATGAATAACTACTTATAATGGGTATCCTTGCTTCACCCTTACTTGGAAGATTTCTAGTTTACCCCATGACAGACAACACCTACTGATTATTTTGATAGCTACTAGTTATGATTTTAAGGAAAATTGCATTTATTCCTATGCTCTGTAATGTTTTTTATGAGGAATGAGTTCTATTTTATCAAAAGCTTTTTTTGCATCTGTTGAGATAATCTTAAGACTTTTGCTGGTGTTGTTATTGATATAGTCAATTATGCTACTAGTTTTCCTAATATTAAATGAGCCCTGGATTTCTGGTATAAATTTCACCTGGCACAGTGTTGAATCCTAGTGATATATTGCTATATTTTATGATGAATACATAGGGAAACTGGATTACAGTTTTCTTTCTCTGGTTTGACTCTTCCCAGGTTAGGTATATTTGTGTCATAAAAGGAATTTGGAAGGACTTCTTTGCCTATTTTTTCCACTAGTTTATGTGTTTTTAGAAATAATATTCTTTAAGTGTTTGGTAGAATGTACCTGTAAATCCATCTGGACCTAGGGAGTTCATGGTTTATTAACAGGACTATTTAAGTACTCTATTTTCTTTTCTGTTAGTCTAGGCAATTTTATTTTTACAAATATCCATCCATTTCACTTAGATTGTCAGACTTATTGGCATGTAATTGAGAAAAAACACTCCTACTAATCTTCATTAGAGGAATATTAACCCTTTTTGTTTTTGATATTTTGGAAATTTGGTTTTCTTCTCTCTCTTTTAAAATAAAATTAACCATTGGTTAATCTACACTTTTTTGGTTTTTTTTTCATAAAATCAGCTTCTAGTTTTATTAATAGTTCACCAGTTGTCTTCACTGATATCAAGACTTTTTACCCCAGAAATTTAGCATTAAAGGGTAGACTTACCTTTATAAATTCGAGGTTTGTCTTTATCATCTGATATTTCGTTACTGCCCAATTCAAGAAAATCTTCAATCAAGTCTAGAGATATGAGAGATTGGCTAAACACCAGCCTTGGGGGAAAAAAAGATATTACTGAAATGGCCTTTAAAAATTCCTTGTCATGATCCCTGTTGTCCTTTTACATGCTATCATAATTTGTTGGTATTACATGCATTTATACGTAATGACATATAAACCAGAATTCTACAAAAATAGCAAAGACCTAGTGAACAAGGGACTTTACTGGAAGA
>NW_027325142.1:132342-212342 GCF_028372415.1 Notamacropus eugenii
TATACTATACATAAAACATATATATGTACATATTTTCTTCTTAGTTGAACCTGTTAGATGTCATCTATTTAAAGAAATAGATTAATTTTTGTCTTTTTACCAAAGTAACTGTGAAATATAAAAAATATGTCCAGGTATGTGAAAGTCTGTCTCAGGGGAAAAGGGAAACAAACCAAAGAGTTACTTTGTTTTCTTTCTGTGATGAATTAATCTTGTTTTGATTGCCATTATAGTACATAGAGCTCCAGAAAAATTGGATGAAAAATTTTCAAACATTTTGAAGATAGAATAAACTAACCTATGTTTGCAATTGATTTGTTTTAGGAGAAGAGCTACGTAGAAATGTGATTTGTACTGCTTGTGGACAACAGGTGAACCAGTTTCAGAAGGATTCGATATATAGACACCCTACACTGAATGTTCTTATTTGTAAGGTATGTAGTTGTGAAGTTGATGATGATTTTATCATCTGTAGTCTATTAT
This sequence comes from Notamacropus eugenii, assembly GCF_028372415.1. Taxonomy (NCBI): domain Eukaryota; kingdom Metazoa; phylum Chordata; class Mammalia; order Diprotodontia; family Macropodidae; genus Notamacropus; species Notamacropus eugenii. The sequence continues at coordinate 132,826 of NW_027325142.1, forward strand.
TCCTTTTTTTATCTTGAATAGTTGAGTACAGGACAGCTCTCTTGTTACATTTTAAGATATCCTTTTATTTATGTGAATTCTATAATGATTCATTTGAAAAGTGAAGACACTCTCTGTCTTCAGAAATGGAGTGCAATAAATGTCAAACTCGTAAAAACCATACTTGATTAATAAATTGGTTACTTTAGATGAACTTCATTTTTTAACTTTTACTTGCATGAGAACAAACATATGTCATCAATCTGTAGTAGAGCCTTCTGAACTCATTGCTCTGATCAGTTGGAGTTGATCCTCTTTGATTAAGAAGGACAACTTACAAACAGATACAGGTTATTGTTTTTTAAACAAGATGTTCCTTTAAGTTATGTGTTTCCCTTACTTTACTAAAATTTTCTGAAAAGTGTTGACCATGAGAATGGTAGTATCCTTTTTGGGGTCTGTCAAAGCTTGTTTTCAGATTATTAATTCATTCACCTACTATAAAGCATTTTATTTCTCTTGAAATGAAAAAAATTGTTGATACTTTTTATTTTTATGTCACAATTTTATCTGGTTATCACATTTCTTTAATCCACAGAACTGAAGTTGCTTTCAATAGGAAAAAAAATGTTTAATTAAAAAATCCCATGAAAAATCCAAACCTGGTACTCTTTATGTTTGACAGTACATACAATATTCTGCCCTTGATTGCCTTTGCCTCAAGTGAGAGGAAGATATTTCAAATTACATCTTTTGGGGATTATTACTTCTTATAATAATGAAAAAAGTAGCATTATATAATTGTATTTTATAGCACTCTTAAGTTTTCCAAAGTGCATTACATATACAATCTTGTTTGATGCACAAACAACCCTTTTGGACTGTTATTATAATACCTATTTTGTTGATTAAGAAATTAAGTCTGAAAATGGTTGTTACTTGAGAAAGGATTTCTTTTGAGATCTTCCAACACTACCAACTGTGCTACTACTACTGGGTATCGGATTTCATTTTGTTCTTTGCAATTGTATTATTGTAATAATGTGTGTTGTGTGTGTGTGTGTGTGTGTGTGTGCTGTATATTTTCCTTTGAAAAGCTTTTGAATTTTCTTTGAATCAGTTTTTTAGTTAAAATGAATTCATTGAAAAAAAATTTAACTGTGCTAAATATTTTGTTCAGCCATACCCTAATGATGGGTTACTACATTGGTACTACTACCTTACTATTGCCAAATATTTCTCCATTTTTGCTATGAATAAAGTTATCGCCCCATTTTTATGTATAAAGATATTGACTTCATGAATTGGATTATTTTAAAATTTGTGCTTAGTAAATGTTAACATTTTAACAGATTTTTATATGTAGAATTGAATGTTGATTCCTTTTTTAGAACTGCTACAAATATTATATGAGTGATGACATAAGCCGTGATTCTGAAGGAATTGATGAGCAGTGCAGGTAGGGATGTAGAAAACATGCAGAAAACATAATTATGAAATTTCATGTTTTGTATCAGTGACTTAAAATGTCATCAAATGTCAGAGTATATATATATATATGTGTGTGTGTGTGTGTGTGTGTGTGTGTGTGTGTGTGTGTGTATGTATATGTAGTCTATATTCAAAATGAGGGTGATACAAGTGTTTAAATTTCTGACTATAGACTTCTTTAAACATTTATTTATTTATTTAGTTTTAATTTTCAACATTCACTTTTATAAGATTTTGTTTTAAATATTCTCCTTTCCCTCACCTCTCCTTTTCCTCAAGATAATGTGCCATTTTATATAGGGCAAACATGTAAAACCATATTAAACATTTCTGCTTTAGTCATGTCGTGAAAGAAGAATTCTAACGAAATGTAAAAAACTATGAGAAAGGGGAAAAAAACAATAAAAGAGCAAATAATCTACTTTGCTCTGCCTTCTGAGAGGAGGTTCTTTCTCTCGATGTGGATGGCATTTTGCATGATGAATACTTTGGAATTGTTTTAGGTTCTTGCCTCGCTAAGAAAGGCTAAGTCTATCAGAGTTAGTCCTTGCACATTGTGGCTATTACTGAGTGTAATGTTCTCCTGGCTCTGCTCCCTTCGCTCAGCATCAGTTCCTACTAAGTCTCTCCAAGTATTTCTGAAGTCCACCCATTCCTCATTTCTTACTGCACAATAGTAGTCCATGACATTTATCTACCACAACTTGTTCAGCCATTTCCCAATGGATGGGGATCCCTTTGATTTCGAGTTTTTTGCCACCACAAAAAGAGTTGCTGCAGATATTTTTAGTTTTCCTGTTTCATCATGTGACCCATCCAACAAGTATGATTTGGTAGTTGTTTTGATTTGTATTTCTCCAGTCAATGGTGATTTAGAGCATATTTTTCATATGACTATAAATAGCCTTCGTTTCTTCTTCTGAAAACAGCCTGTTCATATCCTCTGATCATTTGTCAATTGGTGAATGTTAGAGACACTGCCTGTAAAAATTCTTGTCTAGTTTCTCATAATCTTGGTTGTATTGGCTTTGTTTCTGCAAAAATTTCAATTTAAAGTAATCAAAATCATCCATTTTGCGTTTCATAATGTTCTATATCTCTTGTTTAGTCATAAATACTTCCCCTCTCTTTCTTAGCCAGTATCAAGTGCTTTTGATGATTGCTGCTTTATGATACCATTTGAGATCTTGTAGGGATAGGCCACCTTCCTTAGCATTTCTTTTCATTAATTCTCTTGATATTCTGGATTTTTTGTTTTTCCAGATGAATTTTGATACTATTTTTTCTAGCCCTATGGAATAATTCTTTTGGTAGTTAATTGGTATGGCACTGAACAAGTAAATTGATTTAGGTAGAATTGTTATCTTTATTATATTAGCTCGACCTGCCAAGGAACTGGCATTTTTCCAGTTACTTAGATCTGACTTTATTTGTGCGAAAATTGTTTTGTATTGGTGTTCATAGAGTTCTCAGGCTTATTCTGACAGGTAGAGTCTCAAATATTTCATAATGTCTACAGTAATTTTAAATGATATTTCTCTTTCCGTCTCTTGCTGTTGGACTTTGTTAGTGATGCATAGAAATAACCATGATTTAAGTGGGTTTGTATTATATATCCTACAACTTTGTTGTTTGTTATTTCAAGTAATTTTTTACTTGATTCTGTAGGATCTCTTACATATCATTTGCAAAGAGCAATAGCTTTTGTTTCTTTTTGGCCTATTCTTATTTCTTCAGTTTCTTTTTCTTCTCTTCTTGTTAAAGCTAACATTTCTAGTACTATATTGAATGGCACTGGTGATAATGGACATCCTTATTTCACCTTCAATCTTACTGAAGATGCTTCTGTCTTATCCCCATTACCTAAAATTCTTGCTGATGGTTTTAGATACATACTACTTAACATTTTGAGGAAGACTCCATTTATTCCTATGTTCTCTAGTGTTTTTAATAGGAATGGGTGTATTTTGTCAAATGTTTCTCCTGCATCTGTTGAGATAATCATATGAATTCTATTAATTTTGCTGATTTCTATTAGTTATGCTGATAGTTTTTCTAATAATGAACCAGCTCAACCTTCAACCTTCCTTGTATAAATATTTAATATTTTTGCCTTTCTGCATTGGAATGTGAGGTTTTTATATTTTATTTTTATTGTTTTTAGTATATGGTCAATTTTGGGGTTAGGTTCCATTTACCCTGAGAAAAAGATATATTCTTTTCTCTCATCATTCAGCGTTCTCCAGAGGTATCTAACTTTAAAATCCTGTCCATCTCCTTTCTTGTTTATTTTGTGGTTACATTTATCTAGTTCTGAGAGGACATTGATGTCCCCAACACCTGTAGTTTTTTGTTCTTCCTGTCACTCCCTAAATGTCTCCTCTAGGAATTTTGATGATGTACCATTTGGTGCATATATGTTTAATGATATTACTTCACTGTCTATGGTACCTTTTTAGCAGGATGTAGTTTCCTCCTTTATTTCCTTTAGTTATGTGTTTTTGCTTTTGCTTTGTCTGAGATTGGAATTGCTACCAACCTTTTACTTCTATCCTGTGTGTATCCCCCTGCTTCAAATATTTCTTGTAAACAACATATTGCAGGAAAATGTTTTTTAATCCATTCTGCTATCTGCTTCTGTTTTATGGAAGAGTTCATCCCCTTCACATTCACATTTCTGATCACTATCTGTGTTTTTCTCTCCATCCTATTCCCTCCCCCCAACCCCCCTTATGTGTTTTTTTGTCTATTTGCTCCCTTTCTCTTTTCATTAGAGTTTTGCTTTCCACCACCACCTCCCTCAATTTGGCCTTTCCTCTATCAGACCTCCTCCACTTTCTTTCCTTTATGCCCTCCTACTTAGCTACAGGGTAAGTTAGATTTTTATACCTAACAGATTATGTTATTGTGTCCTTGAGCCAAATCTGATCAGAGGAAGATTCAAGCAATACTCATCTCCCTCCCTCCTTCCTGCTACTTTAGTGTATATCAATGTGATGTAATTTACCCTTTTTAATCCCTTCTTTTCTTCTTCTGCCAGTACAATCACTTTTCACTACTAAATTAGACTTTTGTATCACCACATCAAAGTAATTTTATACCCATGCCCTCTTATCTATGTATACACCTTTTAAATGTCATAATAACAATACAATTCTCAAGAGTTACAAGTATCATCCTCCTTTTAGGGATGTAAACTGTTTGCCTTTATTGAATAAAATGTTTTTTTCTTTCCAGCTTACCTTGTTATGCCTCTCTTGAGTATTGCATTTGAAGCTCAAATGTTCTGTTGAGCTTTGCTTTTTTCTTTTTTATCAGAAAGGTTTGGAAGTCCTCTATTTCACTGAATTTCCATCTCCTCCCCTGAAAGATTATGCTCAGTTTTACTGGATTGTTGACCCTTGGATCTAATTCTTTCCCTTATGGAATGTCTCAACCTCCACTGGTGGCACAAGCTCTGCCATTCCAGTGCTGCTTCTCTCCCTGGGCCTGCCATCCAAGATGGGTCTGAGCATGGGCAAAGCAACAAAATCCTGCCTCAGTGCAAGCAACGAGACCCCTGTACTCTTCTTCTGACCGGCTGTTCGACCCCCTTACTGACTGTGGGCTGAGAGCTGCAGAAGCAGCCAGTGCTGATTCACTGGCTCCCAAGGTCACTGACTGGCTTGGACTGGAATATTGTTTTATCCTTTACATTTATTGGTTTTTCTACTCCAGAGTTACTTTTAAGGCAGTATTTTGAAGTTCTAAAGCTGTTTGGATAAGAGAAGTTGAGTGAATTTCTGCCTCAACACTGCTATCTTGGCTCCAAGTATATGTACGATTTTAATGAAAGTGTGTTGTGTTAAGTTTTAAAAATAAGCACATTTTGATTCCTGATTAGTTTTTATTTTTAAGTTTTTAATAGTTGTTTGATTAGGAATGATGCCTTAATATTATTTTTGTTTTGTTTTATATTTCAGGTGGTGTGCAGAAGGTGGAAACCTAATTTGTTGTGACTCTTGCCATAATGCATTTTGCAAGAAATGCATTTGGCGCAATCTAGGGCGAAAAGAGATATCAAAAATAATGAATGAAAAAAATGAGTGGCATTGCTATATTTGCTGCCCAGAACCTTTGTTAGATTTGATTGCTGTATGTGACAGTGTGCTTGAGAATTTATCTCATTTAAAGCAACAGAAGGTAAAGGCTGCAGTTAAAAAGAGTGGGAAGACATCTGACTGTCCCCATGAATTCCACTCCTCCACCAAAAGGGAAAGTAATGCTGAAGAAAAATCTCAGCTAGATAATTCTTATTCTGGTACTGTAGCACATTCTTTTTCATCATTAAATATTCCAGTAGACTTGATTAAAAAGACCATAACAGTGGTTGAGAACACTGCAGTTATGAACTCTAGCTTTTTGACATTTTTGGAACAAACCACCAGTAACTCGGAAATTACCTCAAATACTAAGCTAAATCAGTTGACAGCTATTAGATCTGTGATAAGTGACATAAGTAAGGCTCATAAGGTGTTAGAAGAACACTTGAACAAGAAGATAAGTAGCTTGGTTGTTAGAGACGAGGAAAAAAATAATAAAGAAAGGAAAAATGATGCTAAAATTAAAAACGTAGATAAGAAATTAGAAGAGGAAAATAAATTTGCTACAAAGACAAAAAAGTTTTTGAGTGACAAAATGGATAAAGAAATTATGGTCCCAAGAGCAACAACTGACGAGGTTAATACAAATGAAGAACTACAAAATGAACCTCCCTGTACTTCTAAATCTTTAGATATGGACTTGCCATCTTTTCCTTCTTCAAGACCTGAAGTTATTTTTAAAAATGTAGAAACTTCAGTCACTATCCAGAATGATGAAAATACTGAAGTATTTAAGGACACAGAAAAGTGTCCTTTAGAAACAAATGAATCTTCAGAAGTTGGCAAAAAAAGACCCAAGTTAAAGACATCAACAAGGAAATTATATGTTAAACTTTCTCCCATTTCCAAATCAGATTTCTCATTGAAAGACACTATCGATCAAGAGAAAATAGAAGACGAATATCAACAGGAGACCAGTATTACAGGAAATACTGAAGTCCTCAAGGAAAATATTATCATCCCTGGTAATGACACTACATTATTGAAGGAAGAAACTGACCTTCAAACAACACCTTTAATCGGACAGATAGAAAAAGAGCTTGTTAAATCTAATTCAGAACAAAGTAATAAAAAACGTAGAGAAAAATCATCAGGACAGTGGGGAAAAAAAGGGAGAAAGATTTCTTTGCCTGAAGAAAAGTTCAAGTTAAGTAACAGAGAATCCAATTCAGATTCCAGTGAAAAGCCAAAAAAAGAGGCTAAGAATTCTTCAGAGTCTGATACTGATTTAAAAGATGAAAATATTCAAAAGGAACCTGTATCCAAGGCAAAATGTCACACGCGTAAAGGTGTTAAAGCAAAACGAAAAAGAGAAGATTCTGTTACTAATTTAGATAATGATGACAAAAAAAGTAAAGCCTCTACAGAAAATATCAAGAAGCAGCAGGATGAAAATGATTTTTCATCCCCTTCATCTGACATGTTCAACAGTGACAAGTCTGAAATGACCATTACAGAAAGTACTGATGCATCACATTTTCAGTTGTCAGGTATGTAAAAAATAGTTTAAATTCCTAGAGACATGTTTATTTCTTTTTGTGTGATGATAATTTTAAACTGCATTATTAACATAAGAGAAACAACCTCTTAAAGAGTGTAGATGGTTATGATGTCTTTTTTGTTTACAAAACATTTTTCTTTTATCCACCCTATAATAAAAAAAAATACTTAAAGTTTAGGGAAAGTATATGTATTCTTATTTTGCATGTTCTTATATAATTTGTATTTAAGTATGAAAATTTGGGCAGGAGAATAGTAGTGAAAAAATCACTTAATTTAAAGACTGAGGTTTATGTCCTTTAGTAGGGCAGACGTTCTAAAAATCTCTAAAATTCAGTTTTTCTACCCTATTTATTTTACTTACCTGATTTATTTCACATCTAGACTTTTTAAAAATCACAACATTTAGGTAGCCCAACTCTATTGTCTCTTTGAATTGTTCTCTAGATGAGTTGTTTTTCTGATGATATATATCACATTTGCTTTTACTTTTTCACTTTTGGTTTTGTTTTATTATTTTTTGGTACCTGGTAATTTGTTTCTTTTTTCCCAGTTCGAGTTTTCAAGGAGTTGTTTTCTTCTTTGATCTCTTTTTTCTAATTGGTTGATTGACTCTATTTTCATAAATTTTTTTATTTTCTTGAATTATTCTTATTTTTTTCTCAGCCTCTTCCTTTTTTGTGTGGAGGAAATTTGGAGACCTTGGAAATTTCTGGCCTATTCCACCATCTTTCCAGAATTGTATAAGATTTTTCTAAAAGCCTTCATCCAGTAACTTTCTTTTTTGGTTTAAATCCATCCTCATGTAAAAATCAGTTAATAGAACTTGAGAAAATAATAATAATAACACTCAAAACAAAGAAAAACATAATAATTGGTGTGCTTTTTTTGAATATCTTGCTGTTGTTTCACTAATTTTTAGTTGAATTTTTATGTCATTTTTCAGGTTGATTTTCATTTTTTTCATTTCCTTTGTGCTTCTGTTCATTCCCTTAATTTCCTTTTCTCATTGCCAAAGGTAGCATTTCTTTCAGTATTTTAAATGATATTCAGCTGATCGGTCAACACACACTTACTGCAAATATGTATCGTATTGCAGACACTCTCCTAAGTAGTGGGAATGCGAATCAGGAAGCAGTTATTTATATAAGCAGTGAAAACAGCATATAAGTTACATTCAGAGTAGATACAGGATAATATAAAAAAGGTGTAGACTTTGACTTTTAGCTAAAGGGCAAACCAAGAAGACAAAGCAGAACTTTATATTCTTAGTTGACAGCAAATGATTTGGAGTGTAAAGTTCGGGAAATATTTGTAGATTCGCACACATGAATTGTAGTCTATGCTCAGGGAACGCAAGTGTAAAAAGTCAGGAAATATAGTCATGGAAACCTAAATTTTCATACGGGAGAAAACAAGGAGATTCACAAATGTATTTTATGATAATATACTGAATTCACATTTGGGATATAACCTGGAAGAATGTTACATAGCAAAGTTTATTTTGATCTTCAAGAAAAATATTCTTTGAAAGACATGGAAAATTGTATTACAAGGGGAATGAAAAAAACTGTGCAAAGTCAGATTATGATGTGTGAGGAGCGCTGAACAGAGAAAAGATTGAATTAAGATGGGTTGAAGCAGGGTTGAATGGGGTTTCAAAAGCATAAAGCTTTACCTGTAATTTCAGGAATAATAGGAAGTCACTAGAATTTATTGAGTAGTGGAATGATGTTGTGAGACTTGTGTTCATCTGCTAAATTATTAAAATATTGAGTAAATTTTAATGTAAATTTTTGCAATAGAATGCTAGAGTAGAGCTTAATTTTAATCTTTTTTTTATTCACTAATCAAAGTAAACACTGATCAGTCACTTCATTCTGAGCTTGAAGGAAAGAAAGTTGTGGATGACATCACTGAACATGTTCAGCAGCCAGGGACAAGGTAGTTTAATAATTTTTGTGTTTCATTACCCATATTTTTTTAATGTTATGTTTTAAGAAATTTGTTATATGGATTTTTGGTTTGGATTTAATTGCCATTTCTGTATAATTGTCTATTTAAGAGTTTGTGTTTTCTAATTTAGAAATTGCAAATTTATGGGATAGTCTCATAAAATAGGATCTAATGAGTGTGTCTCTACAATATTTAGTTCTCATGATGTTTAGTTCTCACTTTGGTAACCATTTTTTTAAAGTTCTGGTAATTGCTATGTTGGTACCTTTGTTGGTATAGTTAAAAAAGCAACTTAATTCTTCAAATTATTCAGTGTAAGGGAAAAATCTTATTGTTTATGAAGACTGTTTAAAAATTAAAAAAAAATTATATTGACTTTATTACTTTTTAACAGTTTCAGGAGACAGTTTTTTTATTGATTTAAAAGAATCTTATGAATATTTTATTTATGATCATTTATTAAACACTTTCTATTTACCAGGCACTAAAGGATACGAAAAGAAGTAAAAGATTGTAGTTCCTGCTTCCAGGGAGCGTACATCATAATGGGGGAGCTAATAAGCAAATACACACACACACATACACACATACACACACACACGCACACACACACATACACAAGTAATCTATACAGAAGATAAATAGAAGGTAATTGAAATAGGGAAGACAGTGGAATTAATAGTTGGGAAGAAAATTCACTGTAGAAGGTAGATTTTATTTGAGACTTAAAGGAAGTCAGGGAGTCAGTGCAGAGAAGGAAGGACCTGGAGCTGAGAAATGGAGGGTCCTGTTCATTGAAATAAGGTGTAAGGAGACTGGAAAGGTTCCCAAGTTAGAAGGGGACTAAATTACCAAAGCCAAACAGAGCATTTATATTTAATTTTGGAGGCTGAAGTTTATTGAGTAAGGGAGAAGGGTGTGTATGCTGTGATTGGATTTATATTTTAGGAAAATCACTCAATGGCCAAATCTATGATGGGTTAGAGTGAGGAGAGACTGGAGACTGGTGGATTTCTCAGCAACAGCTACTGATAGGCCCTATGGTGGTTCTGAGGTTGTCAGCCTGGAAAACTGTACAATAAATATCAGGTTTAGATCAACACCCAGCCAGTATAAATTGGATACAAGACTGGAGGGAAAACAAAGAAATTATTTTCCCAGTCTGTGGATAGGAGAAGAAAATAGGAGAACTTTGGACTTATTAAGAGTGAATTGAAATGAGAATATTGATAACATTAACAGCTTTCAGATATTTTAAAGCATTTATTGATCCTGTAATAAACAAGAGTCTAAAGGAAAGAAAATGAAATTTGACACTTATTTTCTGCCCAACAATAAACATAAAATGTAGAGACGGGTACATTTTCAGATATGGCTAATGTGGGAGCTTGTTTTGCTAAACTCAAAGCTATGTATAATAATACAAAATATTATTTGAAATTGAGTGAAAGTGACATGAGTTTAACAAAAATGCTTTTGATGTGAAAAATATTAATAAATAAAAAATAAGATCATAGGTTTGTCCATTATTAATGTCAGTTTAACAGAGTACTAGAAAAGTTGGCTAAAGCAATAATGTAAGGGAAATTGAAAGTAACGCTTTGGCTGCATGTTATAGATTTGGCTATGCAACAATTGTAAGTCTTTTGTTGTTTTTGTGATTTTGCACAAACCTTGTAATATTGTATGAAATGATCCTTGGTCATTTGTGTCCATATGAACTAGCAGAAGTTGATGGGAATCACTTTAACTAGGTTCCCTGCCCTTCTTAATAGCAAGGTTAGAAAAATAACTGAACAACAACTTATAGAGAAATAGAAAATAGAGATATTGGTGTGTGTGTGTGTGTGTGTGTGTGTGTGTGTGTGTGTGTGTGTGGTATATGATGTGTGTGTATTCTCCAGTGGTATGTATTTTATTATGATACTCAGTTTTACCTTCATTCCCTATCAGCTCAGCAAAAAGCATAATGGTCCATAGTAATCAACGAAGTTACAAACAGAAGAAAAGGAAACATATTAAAGTAAAGGAGAATTTATCAACTGAACATAATAAGGTATATATTAGCCTTTTTTCCCCTTCCCTAACCTTAAATAAATTATTTCTCTACAGTTTTATATATATATATGTATATATACATATATATATAACCAGTTTAAAATATATATGTACATTTTATTTTTTCATAGTTTAAACTATAACAATTAATTTTCATAGATATGCTAATTTACACATGATACACATTTTATGAAATAATACAGTATAACTAGATATATTTAGGTGCTTTTCTACTAAAACAAATTATCTTTGTTATAGTTACTTAGATATCTTGTTGTCATTTGCTATTCTTACATGCATATTCCTGAAGCTGTGCTAAAGGACTGACTTTTCATAGTGCCATTTTTCATTTTATGAAATTTCACCAACACTGTGTGTCCTAGGATTCGTGTTAAATTTGCTTTCTATTTCATTTGTAGCATAATATTATAAAATGTTTTCCAAGTGTAAGCCTTTAGCTAGCTGAACCTTGGTAGTTTTATCACTTTTGCATAGGATTATTTAATTTATTAGTAAATGCGTATCAATTTTTGCTGTTCAGTTTTGTGTTTCAGTCATTTTTCAGTTGTGTCCAACTCTTCATGACCCCATGTGGGGTTTTCTTGGCAAAGATATTGGAATAGTTTCATTTCCTTCTTCAGTTTGTTTATTCACGGTCACATAACTAGTAAGTGCCTGAGACTAGATTTGAACTCAGGAAGAGGAGTCTTCTTGACTCCAGGTACTATATCACCTGCATCAACTAGCTACCTCTAAACATTTGTCAGATGTCCATTAATGATGACATTTGTTATGAATTTATCTTTAATATTTTTAAAAACATAGCACACTCAAAACAAGCTATCATAGTTATTCCTTCCCATGTACTTTTGTACATTAAAAGTATTCTACTTAAATTAAGTATATCTTATAGAAATAGAGTTGAAAGGAATCTCTATAACCTTTAAAGTCTTACCCTTAATTGTCCTTAATCTATATGCACTGAATAGTGATTTCATTTTGTTAGTTTGTGTTGGATTCTAGGGTGTTTTTCCCTATATCTAACAATTACTTCCAATTATTACAGAATCTTTCTGAAAATGATGAATCAAAGTCACCAGAACAAAGTAGAAAGAAAATTAAAAATATCCTTGACAATGATAAATTACAAAGAGAAACACAGAAAGCACTTAAAGAAGAAGAGAGGAGAAGAAAACGCATTGCTGAAAAACAGCAAGAAAGAGAAAAATTAAGAGAGGTGAATTACTAAATACTAGATATGATTCTTGTCTTCTTGAATTCCTGCTAATATTTAAAACATATATTCTTCCAGGTTGCATATACTAACCTAATGTGAATTCAGCATTAGCCTTAATACATGGTCAGTTTTTGTGAATATTCCATGCACTGCTGAGAAATTCACTCTTTTCTACTCAAATCCATTCAGTATTCTCCCAATTCTAATTCAATCCATTAATTTCTTTCTTGTTTATTATTATTTTTTCCAAATTTATTAATTTGTTTTCAGTTTTCAACATTTACTTCCATAAGTTTTAAATTTTTCCCCGGTCCATCCCCCCCAAAACACACAATCTTCTGTGGGCTCAAGACATGTGTTCCCATTACACATAAATTACACATCCATTTTTACAGTCATGTTGCATAGAAGAATTACAGCAAATGGGAGAAACCATGAGAAAAACAAAACAAAACAAAATCTGACAAAGAAGAAAAGAGTCCACTTCATTCTACATTATTCTTATTATTAGTTCTGACTTTGATGACCTTACAGGCATTTACAGATCTAAATCTGTGATCTGCTGAATTGCCTTTCTTCTGTGAGAGTTCTTTTCTATAGAACTGGAATTACCCAGAATGTTTAAAGCCGAAGCAATTAATTAAAACTTTAAAAGAATATAAGATACTTGAGAACAGAGACTATGCTCATGTTCTCTCAGTTTCTCAAATGCATTTCCTCTGATAAATATGTCATACTTGATGAGGTTAATTGGAGTAAAATGAAAATTGCTAAATCCATACTTTGCTAAAAATAACTTTTGCCATTTGTTTTGTATTTATCATTATCATTTACCATTGCAGATTTGAGACCAAAAAAATTTAAAAAAATTAATACATTAATTGTTCCTATTTTTATTTTCCTGATAATTCAACTGTTTTTTACCCTTTTTCTTGCAGGTGGTAGATAGTTCTGCTTCACCTACTGAGTGTCCAATTACAATCAAACTTGTTTTAGATGAAGATGAAGAAACCAAAGAACCTCTGGTTCAGATTCATAGAAACCTGGTTACCAAATTGAAACCTCATCAAATAGATGGTAAGGATGTATGATGTATTGATATATTTAAAATACATTTTAAGTGACTTATTTACATAATTCTTTTTATTGTCTTAGAACATAAGCAGTTAATATATAGTTTGCATGCATTGGTGAAAGGAAAATTTCTTGGGGGATGTGTGTATTTTTTTTTTCATTTTTTCATTTTTTTTCATTTTAAGCATTTTATTTTATTTTAAATATTTTAAATATTTAAAAAAATTTACTCATTTATTTTTAGATTATGACATTCATTTCCACAAAATTATGAGTTCCAATTTTTCTCTCCATCTCTTCCCTACCCTCACTCCATAACACCTTGTATTCTGATTGTTCCTTCCCTCAATGTGACCTCCCTTCTATCACACCTCATTCTTCCCTTATCCCCATGTTCTCTACCTGTATTTCTTATTTCCCAGTTATATGCAATAACAATTCTCAACATTCGTTTCTAGTACTTTGAATTCTAACTTCTCTCCCTCCCTCCGTCCCCACCCGTCCCCACTGAGAAGGCAAGCAATTCAGTACAGGCTATATATGTGTCGTTTTGCAAAAGACTTTCATAGTAGTCATGTTGCGTAAAACTAATTATATTTCCCTCCATCCTACCCTGGCCCCGCTTTTTTCTATTCTCTCATTTGATCTTATCCCTTCCCGAAAGTATTTACTTCTGATTACTCACTTCTCCCATTTGCCCTCCCTTCTATCATCCCCCTCATCTCACTTGTCCCTTTCTCTCCTACCTTCCTGTAGTGTAAGATAGATTTTCATGCCAAATTTAGTGAGCATGTTATTCCCTGCTTAAGCTGAATGTGATGAGAGTAAGCCTCCTCCCTTTTCTCCTCCACTGAAAAAGATTTTTCTCATTGCTTTTATGAGTGATAATTTACCCCATTCCATTTCTCCATTTCTCCTCCCAATATACTCCTCTCTCACTCCTAAATTTTATTTTTTTATAGTTAACATCCTTTCTGATTCAACTCAACCTGTGCTCTCTCTCTATGTGTGTGTGTGTGTGTGTGTATGTGTGTGTGTGTGTATGTGTGTGTGTGTGTGTATAATCCCTCCACCTATCCAAATACTGAGAAAAGTCTCAAGAGTTACAAATATTATCTTTACATGTGGGAACGTAAACCATTCACCTTTAGAAACTGTTGACTTGATTTTCAAACACTTCCATGGCCTGAGCTCATTGCATATCCATTTTGGAGTTACTGGATGCAGAAGCCTTGACTTCCTGTGACGGTATGCATTGTTCTTCCTCCTCTGAAAGGATGGAAGGGAATACCTGTTCACCAAGAGAGTAACCTTCTGTGGTCTTATTTTTTTCCCCTTTTTGGGCATTTTCCCAACCAGTTACTTGGTTTCTGAATCCTTTGTCAAGAGGAGGGTCCTAGTGCTCTTCCTCACTCCAGGACCATGCTCGGGGCTGAGATTTAGATCAGTTTCTCAATTCCTCCAGGGGCTTTAAGCAGAGCTGCTCTCACAATGGATGCTGCTGCCTGACTCTGCCACTGCCATGCAGCTCTATTGCCCTGCTGCTGCTGCTGCTGCTGCTGCTGCTGCTGCCTGGGGCTCGTGCTGGGGGGAACCCTGATCTCCTCTCACCCAGCCTGGAAAGCCTTCTCACTGACCTTTGAAGCTTTCTTCAGCGCTTGTGGGTTGAGGGATCTGAGACTCTCCCTGCTGGGGATTCTGCCATGGCCTGTTCTGGTATTGTTCCTCCTGGTGCACATGGCCAGCGTCCTGTGGGATAGACCTTTCCTGTCAGCCTTCCAGGTTACCTTTGCCTGGAAATCTCTTTCATTCTGTTGTTCTGTGGCTTCTGCTGCTCTAGAATTTGTTGAGAGTCGTTTTTTACAGGTATTTTATGGGTTGTGGGGGAAGAGCTAGTGTATGTGCATCTTTCTAATCTGCCATCTTGGCTCTGCCCCTCTTAAAATTATTATTAGAGAAATTTAAATACAATTGTTATTTAAATTTCTTTAAACAAACCTAGACATGAAACAATTGATAAAAATTAACAAGTATGAATTTAAGGTTTTTTTAAAACTTAAACTCACCAAATATATATTATATATTCAGCATATGTAAAAGCCTGAGGACTGAGAGAATATAAGCAGTTCCCATCTGGTTCCATAGTCCTCGTTAAAATTTTGAAATTTTGACTAAAAAGTCACACAAATTTCAAGGTTTTTTTGTTAATTTATTTTACATAGGTGTTCAGTTTATGTGGGATTGCTGTTGTGAATCTGTAATACAGACAAAGAAATCAGCAGGCTCAGGATGCATTCTTGCCCACTGTATGGGTCTTGGGAAGACACTACAGGTAACATATTATAAAAATTCAGGATAAATTGTATCTTATCTTGCTATCTTGAAATTAAGTGTAGTACATGTTAAACTTCCTAAAATATCTTGAACTTGTTGCTTATTCAGAATTGCAGCCATTCCTTTGCTAATTCCTTTCTTAATGCCAGAGACTTTCACCTGGTAAGGCATAAAGCTTTTTAAGAAAGGAACTTTTGCAAATCTTGAGAATGCAAAGGAAAAAGACAGTTCTTGTGCTACAGAGCTCACAATCTAATTGGAGAAAAGTGTATTTGGTAAATTTGAGATAATTTACAGAGGTAAAAGGAAAACCAGAAGACTAAGAAGAAAAGGTATGGGGAACAACCAGAGAAATTTCCTGGAGAAAAGAAATGAAATGTTTTCTGGGAGAAAAGAGCAAGATATAGAGGGACCAAGGTGAAGGTTTTAAATGCTAGTAAGAAAATTTTATATTTCATCTTCCTTGTGATGGAATTTGTTGTGAAGAGAAATGACATGGGCACAGTGGAAGTTTAGGAAAATCAGTGATAACTAAACAGAAGAACTTTACAGACGCATAAAAGACTAACATAGAAACATTTGGATGTATATAGTCATTTAGGAAAAATCACTTGAGGAGTCAATGTGGAGAATGGATTGGAGTGAAGATAGATTTGAAGCAAGAAGACAGTTATGAGAGTGGTAAAAATGAAGAAGTCCCTTAGGGGTGAAAGCTGCAACGATATCTAGCCCCACTTAGCAACCCCCAGTTTTCTGTTTCTTCTAATGTCAGTTACATCAGTTTCCACCATCACCTCATTTCCCTATCTTCATACATGTCAGGTAATTTCCTCAGTGCTTCACTAATTTGCTTCTGATGTCATCATCCATTCAGGTTTTTTTTTTTTTAATTGTGTTTGTGATCCATTTTGAGGTTTTCTTTCCTTTTTTTTATTTATTTAAGTTTTCAACATTCATTCCAAAAAATTTTGGGGTTCCAAATTTTCTCCCCATTTCTCCCCTCCCCCCAACTCCAAAACGCTGAGCATTCTAATTGCCGCTATCACCAATCTGCCCTCTCTTCTAACGTCCCTCCCTTCCCTTATCCCCATCTTCTCTTTTGTCCTGTAGGGCAAGATAAATTTCTGTATCCCATTATCTATATTTCTTATTTCCCAGTAGTGAGAACAGTACTCGACAGTTGATCCTAAAACTTTGAGTTCTAACTTCTCTTCATCCCTCCCTCCCCACCCATTCCTTTTGGAAGGCAAGCAATTCAGTATAGGCCATATCTGTGTAGTTTTGCAAATGACTTCCATAATAGTCGTGTTGTGTAACACCAACTATATTTCCCTCCATCCTATCCTGCCCTCCATTGCTTCTATTCTCGTTTTTGATCCTATCTCTCCCCAAGAGTGTTGACTTCTAATTGTTTCTTCCTCCCATTACCTTCCCTTCCATCATCCCCCCCACCCTGCTTATCCCCTTCTCCCCCACTTTCCTGTATTGTAAGATAGGTTTTCATACCAGAATGAGTGTGCATTTTATTCCTTCCTTTAGTGGAATGTGATGAGAGTAAACTTCATGTTTTTCTCTCACCTCCCTTCTTTTTCCCTCCACTAAAAAGTCTTTTGCTTGCCTCTTTTATGAGAGATAATTTGCCCCATTCCATTTCTCCCTTTCTCCTCCCAATATATTTCTGTCTCACTGCTTAATTTCATTTTTTTAAAGATACAAACCCATCCTATTCAATTCACTCTGTGCTCTCTGTCTCTCTGTGTGTGCATGTGTGTGTGTGTGTGTGTGTGTGTGTGTGTGTGTGCGCGTAATCCCACCCACTACCCAGATACTGAAAAGTTTCAAGAGTTACAAATATTTTCTTTCCACGTAGGAATGTGAACAGTTCAACTTTAGTAAGTCCCTTGTGACTTCTCTTTGCTGTTCACCTTTTCATACTTGTCTTCATTCTTGTGTTTAAAAGTCAAATTTTCTTTTCAGCTCTGGTCTTTTCATCAAGAATGCTTGAAAGTCCCCAATTCCATTGAAAGACCAATTTTCCCCCTGAAGGATTCTACTCAATTTTTCTGGGTAGGTGATTCTTGGTTTTAGTCCTAGTTCCTTTGACTTCTGGAATATCATATTCCATGCCCTTCAATCCCTTAATGTAGAAGCTGCTAGATCTTGTGTTCTCCTGATTGTATTTCCACAGTACTTGAGCTGTTTCTTTCTAGCTGCTTGCAATATTTTCTCCTTGACCAGGGAACTCTGGAATTTGGCTACAATGTTCCTGGGAGTTTCTCTTTTCGGATCTCTTTCAGGAGGTGATGAGTGGATTCTTCCAATATTTATTTTGCACCCTGGTTCTAGAATATCAGGGCAGTTTTCTTTGATAATTTCATGAAAGATGATGTCTAGGCTCCTTTTTCGATGATGGCTTTCAGGTAGTCCCATAATTTTTAAATTGTCTCTCCTGGATCTATTTTCCAGGTCAGTTGTTTTTCCAATGAGATAGTTCACATTATCTTCCATTTTTCATTCTTTTGGTTTTGTTTTGTGATTTCTTGGTTTCTCATAAAGTCATTAGCCTCCATCTGTTCCATTCTAATGTTGAAAGAACTATTTTTTTCAGTGAGCTTCTGAACCTCCTTTTCCATTTGGCTAATTCTGCTTTTGAAAGCATTCTTCTCCTCATTGGCTTTTTGAACCTCTTTTGTCAATTGAGTTAGCCTATTTTTCAAGGTGCTATTTTCTTCAGCATTTTTTTGGGTCTCCTTTAGCAAAGTGTTGACTTGCTTTTCCTGCTTTTCTTTCATCTCTCTCATTTCTCTTCCTAGTTTTTCCTCCACCTCTCTTACTTGATATTCAAAATCCTTTTTGAGCTCTTCCATGGCCTGAGACCATTGAATATTTACTTTGGATGTTTGGGATACAGAAGCCTTGACTTTTATGTCTTTCCCTGATGGTAGCCATTGTTCTTCCTCATCTGAAAGGATGGGAAAAGATATGTGTTCACCAAGAAAGTAACCTTTTATAGTCTTATTTTTTTTCCCTTTTTTGGGCATTTTCCCAACCAGTTATTTGACTTTTGAGTCCTTTGTCAAGAGTAGGGTATACTCTGGGAATCTGTAATATCTTGGTTCCTCCAAGGTGTCACAATGCAGTGTGTACACTGATCGGGAAGCAGGGAGATTTTTGTGTCCAGAATCTTAGTAGTTACTTCTCCACAACCACCTGGTCTCCAGGTCCACCAAGTCAGCACTGGAGGCTGATTTTCAGATACGCTGGATGGGCAGGGCCGCCATTCAGTGTGAGACAAAGACCAGCTCAGCCAGCGCCTCCACACAGGGCTGAGATACGAGTCAGTTGCTCAGTGCCCCCAGGGGTTTTACAATCCAACAATGTATGTGGGCTGCTGCAGGGGCTGCTGTGAGAACTGCTGCCGCCTGCCCAATGTGGCCTCTGTGACCACTGCCTAAGGCCGGAGCTATGGGAAGGCCCTTCTCCCTTCCTGGCCAGCTGATAAAACCCTGTCACTGACCTTTGGCGCCTGTGGGTAGAGGGATCTGAGGACCTGCTTCTGCATCCTGCCCCCGAGGTTTCTTCCTCTCAGAGTCTCATTGCTCGGCCAGAGCTGGGCTGGGCTCTGCGCTCTGCTCTGTGTCCGGTGCAACTGACATTTCCCGTAGGTCTTTCAGATCACCCTGGGCTGGAAATTTCCTTCACTCTGTTGTTCTACTTCCGCTGCTCCAGAATTTGTTGAGAGTCCCTCTCTACAGGTATTTTATGGGCTGTGGGGGGAGATCCTGAGTATGTGTATCTTTCTACTCCGCCATCATGGCTTGGTCCCCCTATTTGAGGTTTTCTTGTCAAAGATACTGGAGTGCTTTGCCATTTTCTTCTCTAGCTCATTTTACAGATGATGAAACTGATGCAAATGGGTGAAAGTGACTTGCCCAGGGTCACACAGATAGTAAGTATTTGAGGCTAGATTTGAACTCAGGAAAAGTAGTCTTCCTGACTCCTGGTTCAACACTCTATGCACCTAGCTTCCCATATTTTGGGAAGAACAGAAGGATTAAAAGTGTTTTATTCAATTCCAGTAGTGAATCTAAACCTAAATTAGGTCCAGTTCAAAACATGAATAGAGAAATTAATCAGAAGTCAGTGTACATGATGAGGACCAAATAATAGCAAAAAAAAAAAAAAATTGACTAGGTTTTATAAGCTAGCAAATCACTGATGGGAATGGTTTGTGGATCACCTGTGTATATTCTGACCACTAATTTGCCAGAGTAAGAAGATAACACATGAAATTGAATAAATTTCACTTTACCTTTTTAAACAAGCTATTAATGCTTTTAAAAAGGAAAGCAGATTAAAGAATAAACTTTCAGCAATATTATAACTGTTTCTAAAGTAATTTTAAAAATTACTGATTGTAGTTATATTTATTTCAACCTGTAATTAAGAATACTTGATTTTTTTTAGGTGGTTACTTTTCTTCATACAGTTCTTTTGTGTGACAAATTGAATTTTACTACGGCTTTAGTGGTTTGCCCCCTTAATACTGCCCTCAACTGGATAAATGAATTTGAGAAATGGCAGGAGGTATTGGAAGATGACAAAAAACTTAAGGTGCTGTGAATTTTTAGATTTTTCACATAAGAATATGTATTTTACAGTATATTTTATTTTAAAAATGGATTTTAAAAATAAAATTCAGTATATTTTAATTGAAGTTGAGGAATATTTTAATGAAATATTTTAGTACTTTTTAGGATTAAAAATATCTTTTGATGTCTGATTTTCTTTTTGCAAAGGTATCTGAATTAGGAACTATGAAACGAGCTCAAGACAGAAGTGATTTACTACAAAAATGGCAAGACAATGGTGGTGTTATGGTCATTGGATATGAAATGTACCGAAATCTTGTACAAGGAAGGAATGTGAAAAGTAGAAAATTTAAAGAAATATTTAATAAAACACTTATTGATCCAGGTAAAATAATATATTTAATGTTGAAATTTCAAATCATATTTTGATTTTATGTTTTTGCTCATATTTATTGAGCATCCAAAATAGTCTTGAAGAGAAGATAGAAGATATAGAAAAGAAAAGTTATAAGTTTTGAATTGGATAGAACATCAAAGTACTTTTATCTTTAGTCTTCTCATCTGGTAGCTATAATTATTATCTCCATTTTATAAATAAGAAAATTGAGTCTCAGAGAAGTTAAATTGACTGGTCCAGGGAAAGAGGCAGGATTCAAACCCAGGTCTTCATCCAAGTTGAGCGCTCTACCTGCTATATTACGTAGACTTAAAATACTCTATTTTTATTATTTCTGTTATATGCTAGGTATTGTGATAGGTGCTGTGGATATAAAGCTACATAAATATAAAGCTAGAAATAAAAAGTTCCTGCTTTAAGGAACTTCTATTCTAATTTACAATTTTTATCATTTATACAGATAAATAAATTCCAGAGGTTAATATTTTATTCTAGGGTCATGTTCACACTTGTGCTTTAGGAAAGTCCCTTTGGCAACTTTGTAGAGGATAAATTGGAATTCTAAGAGGTCTGAGGCTGGAGAATTAGGAAATTATTAGTGGATAGTTCAGAGAAAAATCAACAAGATGGAATGATATTGCCCTCACAAGAAGTGGAAGGTTCAGATAAAAGGAAAACTGTCATTTGTTGGCATAGGTATGAAATAAAACTGGTCTTCAGTTGGAAACTAATCAGGTGGTGTGAAAAATTCTCACAAGCTATCAATACAGACATGGAAAAGTGCTTGTAACTAATAATAAAATTTGTGGAAAATGGTTAAAAGAGTCAGTGTTGGTGATGCTGTGTAAATTCAGGCACACTTTATACTAATAGTAGATTTGTAAATTGATCCAGCGGTTCAGGAACATAATTTGCAGTAGGAATTGTATAAAATGAAAAGGTTTCTGTATTTTTAATGCTCCTTGAGTCAATTATACCTGATCTTGTGCTCCCAAGGAAGTCAGAGACAGAAGTAAAAAGTGACATATATTCCATAATATGGGTGAGGGGTGGGAAGAAAGCAGAGACATAAAACCAGTAGTTAAAATTTGGAGAATGTTTCAACCAGTTGTGATTTTTTTAATGAAACGGAATATTTTTTTTATGTTTTTACAAAATTGCGATTTTTTTCTTTGATTTCAGGTATGATTTTTTTGCATTGTAGAGTAAGTGAAAGGTTTAAGAAATCAAATGAAAAATAAAACAAACAAACCTGAAATGACACATTCTTGGTCAGGTGAATGTCTTGCTTCAGGTATTCTGACTCTTAAGCCACTGACCATTCCACTTATTTGGCTAGTGTGGGTCACTAACATAGATTTTCAATATTTAATCATTGTTCTACTGTGCAGTTTGAACTTAGATAAGCATTAATTAATACAATTTTTGAGAGAACTAAATAATAGTAAGAATTTTTTGGTAGGTCCAGATTTTGTTGTGTGTGATGAAGGTCATATACTAAAAAATGAAGCGTCAGCTGTATCCAAAGCTATGAATTCCATTCGTTCAAGAAGAAGAATTATTTTAACAGGAACACCTTTACAAAATAATCTAATTGAATGTAAGTAACTTTTTGCTTTTAAGTTACTTTGAGCTATTTTTTCAGCTTGAATAGAACATGTTCCTAATCTCTTTACCAAGTCTTTTTGAGAATTTTTCTTTTATTTCTTAACTTGTCTGAAGTGTTTCAATTATTATATTATTAATTTTTGTTGATATCTTGTTCAATTATTTACTTGTTTTAAAAAAAATTTTACTAAACATTACTACAGTTTTGTTTCTTACTAAATTTTCTGAACTATTTCCAAAAAATATGCTTAGCTGCATGTCAAAATGTTGGTTGGATTGTTAAATAATGATTTGTCAAGTGCTAATTCAACCAACATATTTCATCATATCTCACTTGAAAAAAAACTTTATTTTTCATCATTGTTGCTTTTAATGATATAAAATTAGTTGAATGAAATTTGAAATGTTTACATTGAAAATTTATCTTTCTTTTCTTAGATCACTGTATGGTTAATTTTATCAAAGAGAATCTTCTTGGTTCTATTAAGGAATTTAGAAATCGATTCATAAATCCAATTCAAAATGGCCAGTGTGCAGATTCCAGCATGGCAGATGTTCGAATAATGAAAAAGCGTGCCCATATTCTCTGTGAAATGTTAGCAGGCTGTGTTCAGGTAAATGTAAAATGTACTCATTCAGTTTTACTTGAAAAATCTGTAATTTCACTTGAAACCTCTTTATGATATGTTGTGACATTTGAAGCATAAGGTAAGAAGCACTGCTGTAGGCTGCACAACAGTGACTACTAATGACCACCCAGTCCAGAATCCCTCAGTTCTGTAGCTATGAAAAATGAAGGCAGAGAACCATTCAAGGAGTCAGAATTTTGTTTGTCTTTATGAGAAATTTTGAGTAGAGATAATATAATAAATTTGTGAAATGAAAGGTAATAGAAAATTAAGAACTGTGTATGGTGATAAGGAAGTCAGAAGGAAGGACCACTTGTTGGATAGTGAAAAGAGAATTATTATTATTTTCATTGCAATAAGGTTATGTTTTTCCAGTAGTGAAGAAAAAGAGATCAGTACTTAAATCCGGGAGAACAAGTGACTGATTATGTTAAGGAGATTGCAAGTTTGAGAGTTAGACTATTTTGAAATTTGGAATATACTAGAATTATGAGAATATGAGAACATAACTTATTTTTATTTGGTTATTTAACAGAGGAAGGATCACACAACATTAACAAAGATTTTACCGCCCAAATACGAGTATGTACTGGCAGTAAGAATGACTTCTGTTCAGTGCAAGCTTTATCAATACTATTTGGATCACTTACCAGGTACAAAATTTTTTAAATTACTTTGATTATTCTTTCATGTTAATTTGTAAGGGTTAATTAGTTCCTCAAAAAAATTGTTACTTTAAAAAATTGGACCATAGTTACAAACCATTCTGAAATAATACACTGACTAAAATCTGATAGTATTTTCTGGTAATAATGAACTTTTGAGAAAACTTCTGAGAAAAGTAAAATAAGGGATTTGATGACAGTTTTGTTTGAAACTTTTGGAAAGAAAGATAAAGTGGGAAACACTTTGATGGACTATAACAGTTATGGCCTGTATTACTATTATATAGAAGGATGAGAAGTAATCTGGCAACAAGGGTTTTAGAATTATTTCATTTAAAAAGATTCTGTTTCAGAGATTATCTCAGCTACAAAACTTGTAGTGGTGGCATCCCTAGAAAACAGACATATACATATATATATTATATTGTATATATATTTGTATATATATAATTTAAAGTATAACTTTGGGAGCAAAGGGAGAAGGATATTAAAGTGTTAACAAAATTCAGATAAAGGTACATTTTCTGGTTGAGATTATATACTATATCTGACAATATTAAATATTTTCTATCCTTAGACAAGTGGTACCACAGTAGAATCATGAAGTGTGTTATGGATTAGACATTTTAGATGGATAAATGAGTAAGGAAATTATGAATTTTGTTCTCATAGAATATTTTCAAAATATGAAAATAGTAAAAACTAATAAAAGTTACTGAAGAATCATGAAAAATGTAAACCACAAGTGACATAAATATTTAAGTAAGAGCTACAGATAATTCATGAAACATTCTGTCTTAATTCCTGTGGTCTATTTTGTCCATAGATGAAAAGACATGTATCATTATCTACTCTCTATAATGATTATTTCAGTTTATATTTAAAATTGCAAAGTTTGACTTCTTTTAGTGATCATGTATTCAAATTGAAAAAGTCATTTTGCCTGTTACTCTTGTAGCCCTAATTATTTCATTTTACCCATATAAATCTTGAATTTTTCCCTCCTGATTTCCTCATAATTTGGCATTTAAAGTCTTATATTCTGGTCTCTCCAATTACTCAATTATTCTTCTTATAATCAGTCTTCTTGTGCCTTATACTCCCCTCCCTGTGCTCTTCAGGCCTTAACATTGGATTCCTTACTGTTCTTTGATCAGCACACTCATTCTTCTGACTCTTAGCATTTTCTCTGCGTGTCCCCTACATGTTTTGTGCATCTCTAACCCTAGTTTTCTTCAAATTTCCCCTGAAATTTCACATTCTACAGAAGACCTTTCCCGTTTCCTCGTAATTTCTATTGCCTTCCCATTAGTCATTAATTTCAAATTTTTCTGATATTCAGCTTGTTTGCAAGTTACTTCTCTCTTTAGATTACAAGTTTTTGAAAGGACTGTCTTTTACCTGTCTTTGCATTCTTAGTTCTTAGCACAGTACCTGGAAAATAAAGAGTTTTAAGTATTTATTGATTTACAGTTTATCTCAACTGCAGTTACATAGCTTCATCAATGTTTTCTCTTCTCTTTTGATTCTCAAAAATTTTTGACATTTGATTACTCCCTCTGATTATTTTCTCTTTTTTTGCTTTTCATGGCACTTTGTTCTACTCCTAATTCTCTTATTACCTTTCTAGCTGTTTCCTTATCTCTCTGAATATTAGTTCCCCTAATACTTTATTGTTTTATCATTTCCCTTTTCCATAAGTATTGTTGTCCTCCATATTCCTGTCCTGGGCACTCTTCTTTTTTTCTTTCAATTATTTTTCTTCCATGGTGATGTGAATCAGGAATATCTCACCTTGAAGATGATGAAAATAGATTTAGACAAAATAAACACTTATTCTTATTGAAAGAAACACTTGGAAGCATAAGTATAAATGTATTTTTTTCTTAAAGTGATAAAATAAATCTACCTAAAACTACCAGCAAGCATTATTTGCTATAGGAGGTAAGCTGGAAACCTTCCCAGTAAGATCAAGAGAGAGAAACTAGGATGCCTGTTACCATCAGTATTATTCAATATTGCATTAGAAATGCTAGCAGTAGTATCATGAGAAGAAAAATAAATTGAAGAAATCAGGATGGGCAATGAGAAAAAATTATCTTCTTCGAGACATTATGATGATATGTTTGGAAAATCCCAGGGATTCAACTAAAGTTAATTGAAACAGTGTTTTAGTAGAGTAGCAGGATATAAAATAAATCCACATAATCAGCATTTCTGTATATCGCCAACAAAAGTGTGGAGGAAGGGATAGTAAGAGATACTCCATTTAAAATAACTATGGACAGCATAAAATACCTAGGAATATATTTGCCAAGATAAACCCATGACCTACATTTATAACACACTTTTTATACAAATAAAGTTAGATTTAAATAATTGGAGAAATATTAACTGTATATAGGAGATCAATATAAGAAAAATGACAGTTCCACTAAAGTAATCTATTTATACACTGCCATCCCAATTAAATTACCAAACGATTATTTTCTTGAGCTAGAAAAAAATAACAAAATTCATTTGGAAGAACAAGAAGTCAAGAATATCAAATGAAAAATGGAAAAAATATAAAGGAAGAAATATCAAGATCAAATCAGTGGAATATAGTAAATAAATATTTCAATTTTAATTTTTTTTCTATAAAGAATTAAGCGTTTGGGATAAAAATGCACTTTTAGTAAAAATAGTTGGGAAAACTGAATCTAAGTACAGGCCAGTGTTTTGTTCAGTCATTTTTCAGTAATACCTGATGTTTGTGAACTTTTTTAGGGTTTTCTTGGCAGAGATACCAGAGTGCTTTGCTGTTTCATTTTACATAAGCAACTGAGGCAAACTGGTGCATGATGTTGTATTCGAG
Organism: Notamacropus eugenii; assembly: GCF_028372415.1. Taxonomy (NCBI): domain Eukaryota; kingdom Metazoa; phylum Chordata; class Mammalia; order Diprotodontia; family Macropodidae; genus Notamacropus; species Notamacropus eugenii. Next base: position 159,345 of record NW_027325142.1, read on the forward strand.
CTGAGATCTTCCTGATTCCAGGCCCAGTATTTTCTCCACTGTACCACTTAACTGTCCCTAGATCAGTATCTTACATCATTAACCAAGAGAAGATCAAAATGATACATGACCTAGACATAAATACAGATAGCATAAATAAGTTAACAGAACATGGAATCTACTACATATGCACTTATGGATGGGAGAAGAATTTATGAGTAAAACAAGCGATAGAGAGCTGTGAGATATAAATGGATAATTTTGATTACATTAAACTAAAAAGGGTTTGTACAAATAAAACTTATGTGGCCAAGATGAGAAGGCTGGCAGGAAATTGGGGTCCCATATCCCAAACATATAGGGAACTTACAAAATTTGAGTCGTTCCTAAATTGGTAAATGATTAAAGGATATTAGCAGCCAGTTTTTGGGTGAAGAAATCAAAACTTCTGAGTCTTATGAAAAATGGAGAAATGAAAATGAAGACTTCTTTGAAATACCTGTCAGATTTGATAGGAGAAGCTGGCAAATGATAGAGGGGATGTGGAAAATTGGGACACTAATGCATCATTGGTGCAACTGTGAACTGATCCAACCATTTTGGAGTGTAATCTGGAATTTTTCCCCAAGAGTTATTAAACTACCTATGCCCTCTACCCTTTTGGCCCAGCAATACCACTACTTACTCTTGTTTCCAAAGATGATTAGGGAAAAAGGAAATGAAATCATATATTCTAAAATATTAATAGCAGCTCTCTTTGTGTGGTGAGGAAAACTGGAAATTAAGAGGGAGCCTGTTTTTTGGGGAAGGAATAAGTTGTGGTATGAGAATGTGAGGGAATACTATTGAGCTGGAAGGAATGATGAGCAGGTTGATTTTAGAAAAAACATGGAAAAATTTGAATGAAAAAATGAAAAGTGAAGTTAACAGAATGAAGAGAATGTTGCCTACAGTAAAAGTAATATCGTTTTAAGAACAACTTTAGATGACTAAGTTATTCTGAGTATCATAAATCTTCAAATCAACTACCAAGGACCACTGAAGGAGAATGCTTTCCATCCCCAGGGTAAGAATTGATAAATAGAAGTATGCACAGTATAGTTTTACATACATTTATAAATCTGTTTCAAGTGGTGTCCTTCTCTAATGTAGAAGCAGAAAGGAAGACAGTTTGAAACAGAAAATGTAACAAAGAAAATAACGATTTTGATTATTGAGTGAAGATTAGATTGTTGTGAAACTGTGAGACCAATTAAAGGGACACAGGAGATAATAAGGAATTTGTCTGTGTACTTGAAATTAAGGAAACAGATTGGAGGGATGTGAAAATGATTTGGAATATGTTTGAACATGTCAAGTGTATGAGTAATGAAGACTTGAGAATGACACATAAGTGATAGGAAAAGCTGCAGATGGATGGGTTTTGTGTTGTGGTAATAATCAGTTTATAGGGTAACGAGCTCTAGATGTCCTTATAAGGATTCAAAGGACTGAGGTGGGACACTGGGCCTAACAGCAGTTCAAATCCAGCATAGTTACTATCTTTGTGACTGTGGAAAAGTCACTTAACCTGACTTTCTTAATTTCCTTATCTGTAAAATGTTGATAAAAACAGAAATTATCTCCCAGAGGTGTTTGTGAAAATCAAATGAGACATTTGCAAAGCGCTCAGCACAATATGTGAAACATAGTAGATTTTATAGAAGTAACCTGTGATGAGGATGATATGGTAATGTAGATTTAAGTTTTATTCAGAAAGGATCAAAGTATAAGGTAACAGAAGAAAGAAAGTTGTACCTAAATCAGTGAAAAGTAGTAATTAAAGACCACTGCTGGGAAAATGGTGTCCAGTTCAAAAAGAATGGTACTAAATAAGTTATGTAATCATAAAGAAAAAAATTGTAAAGTGAAATAATTAAATGATTCCAAATCAAAACATTAAAATATTCTGGCATCATCTCACAACTAGACTTCCCAGATTGTGAGCTTGATCCAGACACAGTTGTGTATCTATTCCTCTTTTCCCCTTTTCCACTCCTCTACTTGCGTTGCCTTCTCTTGGGTAGGCAACCCCTATTCTTATATTTGTTATATTTTTTCTTATATTTCTCTAACAAGTATAGAATTATAAGTAACAAGAGTTTAAATTTTTTTTAAAAAATGTCAACCTCCATCCACATCTGTTAAACATTTAAAATATACTTGGATTCTTATTGAAATAGAGGCAACTGTAGATAGTGGTATTGATGACTTTAGTAAAATAAATTTTTTTTGTTAAAATTTTCATTAAAAAACTGCCTTTTATTATCAGTTGCAGAAAGTATTACTGAAGGGGGAAGAGGAAAAGCAGGAGCAAAACTCTTTCAGGACTTTAATATATTAAGTAGAATTTGGACTCATCCATGGTGCTTACAACTGGACTATATTAGCAAAGAAAACAAGGTAAATTAGATATTCATATTTAAGTATCTATTGAGTACCTTCTGATTTCATTTTTTTAAAATTAATTTATTTATGTAACTTTTAACATTCATTTTAACAAAATTTGGGGTTCCAAATTTTCTCCCCTTTTGTCCCCTCCCCCCCCAAACACCAAGCATTCTAATTGCCCCTATGACCAATCTGCTCTCTCTTCTATCATCTTTCTCTGCCCTTGTCTCCATCTTCTCTTTTGTCCTGAAGGGCAAGATAACTTCCTATACCCCTTTACCTGTATTTCTTATTTCCTAGTGGTAAGAACATTACTCGACAGTTGTTCCTAACACTTTGAGTTGCAACTTCTCTTCATCCCTCCCTCCCCACCCCTTCCCTTTGGAGGGCAAGCGATTCAATATAGGTCAAATCTGTGTAGTTTTGCAAATGACTTCCATAATAGTTGTGTTGTATAAGACTAACTATATTTCCCTCCATCCTATCCTGTCCCCCATTACTTCTATTCACCTTTGATCCTGTCCCTCCCCATGAGTGTCGACCTCAAATTGCTCCCTCCTCCCCATGTCCTCCCTTCCATCACCCCCCCACCCTGCTTATCCCCTTATCCCCCACTTTCCTGTATTGTAAGATAGGTTTTCATACCAAAATGAGTGTGCATTTTATTCCTTCCTTTAGTGGAATGTGTTTTTCTCTCACCTCCTCTCTTTATCCCTCCACTGATAAGTCTTTTGCTTGCCTCTTTTATGAGAGATAATTTGCCCCATTCCATTTCTCCCTTTCTCCTCCCAATATATTTCCCTCTCACTGCTTGATTTCATTGTTTTAAGATATGAGCCCATCCTCTTCAATTCACTCTGTGCACTCTGTCTCTATGTGTGTGTGCGTGTGTGCATGTGTGTGTGTGTAATCCCACCCAGTACCCAGATACTGAAAAGTTTCAAGAGTTACAAATATTGTCTTTCCATGTAGGAATGTAAACAGTTCAACTTTACTAAGTCCCTTATGACTTCTCTTTGCTGTTCACCTTTTCACGCTTCTCTTCATTCTTGTGTTTGAAAGTCAAATTTTCTTTTCAGCTCTGGTCTTTTCATCAAGAATGCTTGAAAGTCCTCTATTTCATTGAAAGACCAATTTTCTCCCTGAAGGATTCTACTCAATTTTTCTGGGTAGGTGATTCTTGGTTTTAGTCCTAGTTCCTTTGACTTCTGGAATATCATATTCCATGCCCTTCAATCCCTTAATGTAGAAGCTGCTAGATCTTGTGTTCTCCTGATTGTATTTCCACAATACTTGAATTGCTTCTTTCTAGCTGCTTGCAATATTTTCTCCTTGACCTGGGAACTCTGGAATTTGGCCACAGTCTTCCTAGGAGTTTCTCTTTTTGGATCTCTTTCAGGCGGTGTTCTGTGGATTCCTTGAATATTTATTTTGCCCTCTGGTTCAAGAATCTCAGGGCAGTTTTCCTTGATAATTTCATGAAAGATGATGTCTAGGGTCTTTTTTTGATCATGGCTTTCAGGTAGTCCCATAATTTTTAAATTGTCTCTCCTGAATCTATTTTCCAGGTCAGTTGGTTTTCCCAATGAGATATTTCACATTATCTTCCATTTTTTCATTCTTTTGGTTTTGTTTTGTGATTTCTTGGTTTCTCATAAGGTCATTAGCCTCCATCTGTTCCGTTCTAATTTTGAAAGAACTATTTTCTTCAGTGAGCTTTTGAATCTCCTTTTCCATTTGGCTAATTCTGCTTTTGAAAGCATTCTTCTCCTCATTGGCTTTTCGAACCTCTTTTGCCAATTGAGTTAGCCTATTTTTCAAGGTGCTATTTTCTTCAGCATTTTTGGGGTCTCCTTTAGCAGGGTGCTGACCTGCTGTTCATGCTTTGACTGTATGTCTCTCATTTCTCTTCCCAGTTTTTCCTCCACCTCTCTAACTTGATTTTCAAAATTCTTTTTGAGCTCTTCCATGGCCTGAGCCCATTGGGTGGGCTGGGATATAGAAGCGTTGACTTCTGTGTCTTTGCCTGATGGTAAGCATTGTTCTTCCTCATCAGAAAGGAAGGGAGGAAATGCCTGTTCACCAAGAAAGTAACCTTCTATAGTTTTATTTCTTTTCCCTTTTCTGGGCATTTTCCCAGCCAGTGACTTGACTTCTGAATATTGTCCTCACACCCACCTCGCCTCCGGATCCTCCCAGCCAGCACTTGGGGTCTGAGAATCAAATGCTGCTTCCCAGCCTCAGGGCTTTGAGCCGGGGCAGGGCTGCTATTCAGTGTGAGATTAAGTTCAGGTGCTCAGGTGGGGGCAGGGCCACCTCACGGGCTCAGTTCCCTCAGGGGGTTTATGCAGAGACCTTCAACAATGGATCCGGGCTCCTGCCTGCTTGGGGAGCCCCAGTCTGCTCCTGCCTCCGCTGCTGCCCTCCGAGGGGGCCTGAGTTATGGGGGCATCCCATACCCCTCTTGACCTGCCGAAGAGACCCTCTCACCGACCCCCGTCACCTGTGGGTGGAGGGACCCGTGAGGCCGCTGGAGATCCCGTCCCCAAAGCCTGCTCGGATCTTCTCCTCTCGGTGCCGGGCCGGGGCAGGGCTGGGCTGGGCTCGGCGTCCGCAGCGTGACGGACCTTTTGCGAGAGGTTTGCAGGTCCCTCTGGAACAGAGATCTCCTTTGCTCCAATGTTCTGTGGCCTCTGGTCCTGCAGAATTCGCAGTGAGTTGCTGTTTACAGATGTTCTATGGGTTGTGGGTTCGGAGCTATGTGTACGTGCGTCTTTCTACTCTGCCACCTTGGCTCCGCCCCGATGTTCTGATTTCATTTTATCCCATTTTCTTCTGTGTCATACTCTCTTAATGATTTCTCCATCTCCTGGCTTCTTTCCTAGTCTGAATAAACATGTCTATGTTTCCCATTCTCAAAAAACGCTCACCTGACCCAACTGTTCCTGCTAGGTATTGTCACATTCCTTCCTTTTGTAGCAAAATTTCTTGAGAAAGCTGGCTACTGTAGGTGCTTTCTATTTGCTCACTGTCTTTTCTTAACTCTGCAGTTTGTCCTCTCACTATTCAGTCAAAACTTCTTTTTCTGAAATTACTAATAGTCTCTTAATTGCCAAATTGAATGGTCTTTTCTTAAACTTCATTCTTTGTGACCTTTCTGTAGTGTTGTCTGTGACTCCTAGTTTCCTGTTTCCCAACTTCTGAGTTTTCAGTGTCGCTAGTTGCCATTTAGACATGCTATACTAGTTAACCTGAAAGTATTTAAAATTCATCGTGTCTAGAACCAGTTGTAGTATCTTCGGACCTCTGTTTTTGAAAGTATCCAGTATCCTTGCTTTTGGTGTCCAAATAACATTGGCATCAACTTCAGCTCCTCTATCTTTCATACCACTTGTGTGTTAATGTTGACATTTCCACATTCAAAATACATTTTATATGTCCCATTTCAATTCAGGCCATATATGATGTATATGTAGTTCTCTATTTTCCCTAAAATCAAATGCATTATTTGACTTTTAAATTCCTTAAAACCAAACCTAACTTTCTATGTGTCTCATATGTGAATCTTCTTATTTCTGAAAATGTTCTTTCTTACCATTATTATGTCTTTAACCCTGTATGTTGCATTGCAACTACAATTTTTTTTGCTGCTATGTTGTTATTTCTCAGGATTTCAAGATTCCAGGAGTTCCTGGACCTTTGGTACTATTATTCTCAAACGTCTACTATCAGATTTAGTTGTTTGTTGGCTGTTAATAAGAAGCATTGTTTAGAGACCCAACCGTAGACCCAACACATTAAAAGTTCCATTATCTTGTGATTTATTTCTGGGGATCAGATGAAAAAAAAGTCAAATACTAGTAATCCCCTCTTTGTTAAGGTTATCAGAACATAACAAATAGTATCTTCGAATTTTTAGGAAATATGAGGAAGTGCAATTAATGCAGTATACATGAATGAATAATAATAGTTTTTACATGACAACTTATGGTTTACAAGGCACACATGCATTACCACTACTTTAAACATACACTCTGTGAGATTGCACCACTAGTATGATTGTCCCCATCTTACAGATGAGAAAACTGAAGTTTCTAGACATTAACTTAATTGTACAGTATCATACCCTGGAAGAAGAAAGCATGGTATACTTGAAGGTATGGTGTAGACTGAATACTTCATGATTCCATTCCCCGCAACAATCTCTGTATTATGCCATACTTAAGTGTATGGGGGTTGAGAGTTACAAAACTGACACAAAAGCTTTAAGTACTTTACAGTATGATAAATAAGCAAAAAAATATAGATATTTTCAATGCATTGTAATGCTTGTTAAAAAATTTTTCCCTTCAGGGATATTTTGATGAAGACAGGATGGACAAATTCATACCATCAGATTCTGAGGAAACCTCAACGAGTTTAAGTTCAGATGACCTTCCCAAGTAAATGGAATCTTTCTTTATATAAAAATGCTTGTTTTTTAAATTTCAAACTTCCCTAAATAGTAATGTAATAAAATAAAAAGATAGCGATGTTCTCATATGATAACTTATCATATTAAATTTTACTCTAACATTATCTGTTAGGAAAGATCTATCAATGTGTATATTCACACTACTATAGTTTATAAATTGTCATGTATTATAAATATTGTGTACATTTGAATGAATATATATATGCTGTATGCACATGTACACATGAATACATTTACATATACTGATACCCATATACTTATATATCATAACATTTGCACTTGGAAGTACTTGAATGTTTCCTTTTCTGTTTTTCTAGTCACCTTCTTTCTTGGAATTTTAGAAATTAACAAGGGAAGTCAGAGTACTTATACAAAAAGTTCTAATAATAACTTAGCAACATTTTTAAACTTTATAATATTTTTTCAATGTGTATTCCTTTGGATCTACAAAATATTTTATTAAAGTTTAAAAATTTTTCAGAATGAGCAGTGCCACATTTAAGTCCTTCACAAAAGTAAAATTTATGCTTTTTCTAGGAACATATGTTATCTGAATAAGAATACATCAGTGTTTTACCACCAAAAATATTTATTTTAAACCTAATTTTCTAAGGAAAAAAGGAGCTGCATTGCTTGTTTGGGATGATATATTGTTAAACAAGCCAAACTTCCTCTAATAGGTTCATTGGAAAAATCTAACATTTAAACCTAGAAAGAAATAGAGGAACATTTCTGTTATTTTACATGAGAAATTTTGGGGGTCACTTTATAATTACTCATACTACAGACTGAATATTTTTTACTTCATAATCTTTTCCTAGGAAAAAAAAATACAAAGGAGAAATAAATACTAGCTCTAGCGGAAGTGATGATGAAGAAGTAATTAAAGTATGGAATTCAAGATCTAGAGGTGGGGGTGAAGGGAATAAGGAGGAATTGACCAACATTTCATCTGTGACTGCAAAAACAGAAGGAAGTAAGTCTAACACAGAAGTAAAATTTTGTATTTGTCTAGGCATCAAAAAGATATTGATAATAAGATACCATCTATTTATTTAGGGTTAGGTCAATTTCTTCGTAGGTAAAGCAATGGGTTTATTGTTGACAAAATTTAAAGTCACATTACAGTTTTACATTAAGATGGCATTATTTCAGAACCTACTAAGTCCATAATTATTTTATATATGTATGCCCTAAGTCCATAGATCATTTAGATTTGGATAGAATAAAAACTGATCTTTAATTGTAAAATCAGAATTATTTTCTATTTAAGTTGTGTAAAGATTTCATTAAAGATTTTTTTAAATATCAGTGTTTTAATACCCTTAGTAGTATTTATTTACCAAAAATCTAGTAATGAAACTTGACAAACTGTTAATTTTAAAAGGATTAGAATACCATTTTGCTTAGAGCTTATTATTCTACAGTTTTTGAGCTTGCAAGTAACAAAACCTCATTTCTGCTGTGTACTTTTATATAATGTACATTAGTATAGACTGTGTTTTTTTCTGTTTTATTTTCTAAAATAAAAAAACCTCAGGTGATAAATAAGCTAATGTTTATAGGAAAGTTCAGTGGAAAAAAACAAATAAATTGCAGAAAGCACTATCATCAAGGTTTATAACGACAAAACTGAAGAACATATAATAAATGAACACAGAAAACAATGCCTGTGAGATTTCTTAAACAAAGTTTATTCTTTCCCATGATTCCAAGTGAAAATGGCACAGAAAGGAACAAATGATGGGAAGAACTTCAGTTCTATTTATCCTAGTGTGACATAGTTTAAAGACATTGAAGGATTGATTTTCAGTGTATCTGAAAGAGGGAGAAACACCAGATACTTAAAATGATTAATGGATTTTATTTTAACTGAAAATAGGACACCAAGAATAACAGCTGTTGTCCCTACTCTTTTTCTCTTCTCAACGAAACCTCTGTGAGAGTAATTTACATACATTGAAGCTGTCCTGGTATGTGAAGGAAATAGGCAGAGTTTTGCAAATATAATCTTATCTTTTTTCTCACTTGAATATTAGAAGAATGGGAGATATAATACTGGTTTATTGAGAACATTTGATTCAGCAAAACATTTCAGCTTTGAAGACTGGTCCAACTAGAAATCTTTTGTTTATATTACTATAATACAAGCCTTATTGATAGATGTGGGAAAAAAAAATGTCTCCAATGAGAGAAATTCATCTTTAAGATTCTTCAGTTGTACTTTTTTACAAGTGACATTGAGCTCATTACATAAAATTCCAAAACATTTCAGAATCACCTGAATGAGATCCATATTTACTCTCTTTTGGCTTAACTATCCACAGGAAAAAATTTAGTAGATAAAAAATATCTGTTCTTCAGGCTTCAATTATATAATTATGTATGTATGTATGTCAGTATGAGTATGTCAGTTAGCATTTATATCTTGGACTTCAGAGAGTCCTGGAAAGACTTATATGATCTGATGCTGAGTGAAACTTTGTGCACAACAATGACCACAGTGTGTGAAGAGTTTTTTCTGGTAGACCTGGAATTTCATCGCAATGCAAGGACTTAAACAACTTACCCATGGTCTTTTAAGGCAAAATGCTTTCCTCATCCAGAGAAAGAACTATGAAGTTCAATCACAGAATGTAGCATATCTTTTTTTTTGTATTATATTTTGGTCATTTTAATTCTTCTATACAGCACGACGATGGTGAAAATGTGTATGCGTAGAACCTATATAAAATTGTATGCCATCCTAGGGAGGGAGGGGAGGGGTAGCAGAAAGGGAGGGGAAAAAAAATCTAAAGTTATATGGTAGTGATTGTATAATTGAATATACAAATTATTATTATATAAATTATATATTATGATTATATAAATAAAATTAATATAAAAAAGAAAAAAGATATTTCTATACCTTTTGGTGGGTGGTGTCAAAGGATTTGAATATAAGTGCATGAGAAAAAAAGCTTAGGGAATGTTTTTCTTCCCAATTCTACTTCTCCTAAAAACATTGAGAACTCTTGAGCAAACAGGCAAAGAAAAAACAACACTTTTGAAGTGGTGTTTTGGGTGGGAAAGACCTATATTCAAATCAACTCAATAGAAGTATATTATGCAAAAAAAAAGGCAGCTCAATGTAAAAAATAATCAAATTTAAAAATCCATGAAATTACTTGACATATGTATGTCAAAACACGATTACTAAAACATTCTTATTTTACACCTGTGATATGTCTAGTAACAACCATGGCAATAATTATTATTTACAAATTGTGGTCATTTTTAATTTTTCCAAACTAGTGATGTCATTTTCCTATTTTTCTAAGTGCTCAGTGGATTTTGTAAATAATATATTCTCAGTCAATTTTGGTATAGGTAGATGAATGAGTGCATACATTTTATTAACTTATTCTCAAGATACTAAGAAGAATTAAACTGAAAAAAATTTTATGATCCATCATCCTCTTTCAGAAATAGATACAACTATGTATAAGGTGGAACAGTGGAGAAAGTGTGCATAGAGTCAGGAAGACCTAATTTCAAATTCAGCTTTACATACTTAATTCTTCCACTGGAGAAGGAAATGGCCAACCACATGAGTATACTTACCAATAAAACCTCATGGACAATATCATCCACAAGGTCACAAAGAACTGGACACACATGAATGACTGAATAACAAATATATGAACTATGTTGAAAGTATAATTTTATTGAGCATCCTAATATTATTCCAGTGATTAGGAATGATTTTTGTAAATTTCAAATGTGCTTTTCGTTTTCAGAATGCTAAAAATGTTATAAATGTTCTCATGACTTGACAATGTCTCTTTGTTGCATCATTTTGTCTAGTAGGAAGAGTACTGTACATTTCAAATCCAGGCAGCCCATCTCCAGACTGGTACAAAGATTTTATTACAGATTCTGATGCTAAAGTATTGGAACATTCTGGAAAAATGGTACTTCTTTTTGAAATTCTTAAAATGGCCGAGGAACTTGGAGATAAAGTGTAAGTAAGATAATAAATTTCTTGAAAAAAATGGATTTGTGTTCATCTAAGTATGATTAAATTTCTTACTCTTCTAATAGCATATTTTAAGTTCAAATTTAGTTGTTTATATTTCTATCATCTAAATAAAGCTCATTTTGATATAAGGGCTAATTTTTGTGTGCTATCTTAAATACTCTTCAGAGGAATCCACAGTCAACTTTAGGCAGCTATTTCTTTAATGTATTTTTTCTCTTTTCGGTTAAGAAGTACATTTTAACACTCTTACTTATAAATTAGTTCCATTGTGAAAACAAATTTAAAGAATCACAGCCCATCACTTATAAGAACCACATTTCATATGTACTTTTTTATTCTCCATTGCATTTAATCAGCACAATGTTTTACACAAAGCTGATATTCCTTACATAAAAAGGAGAGTGAATTTAAGGGAGAGAAAATATTAGAACTAAATTTTATATTAAGCAGCAATGTACCACTTCCTATCAGATCAGTGATATTATTTATTAGATAGCCATTGGTTTTCAGCATTAACTAATAGTATCATAGATTTTATCTGGAAAAAATAAATCATGACAAAATGAAACAAAGTAGTAAATAGAGTTCAGTTTCAAACTGTGGTCTTCTAACTCCAAGTCTGACACTCTGATGGGTTGCTGATATTATTCAATACTTAATATTTGGAATTGAATGTCTTTTTCACTAAAAGTCACTTTTACTAAACTGAAATACAAAATAAAAGTTAATGGTGGGCTACATTTACTTTGTTAGATTTTTAAAAATGGAAATGAGCCCAAACTGTTGGATTTGTACTGGGTTGTCCTTGATAAGGCAATTCCTCCTAAATTCTTCCAGTAAAGTCCCTTGTTCACTAGGTCTTTGCTATTTTTGTAGAATTCTGGTTTATATGTCATTACGTATAAATGCATGTAATACCAACAAATTATGATAGCATGTAAAAGGACAACAGGGATCATGACAAGGAATTTTTAAAGGCCATTTCAGTAATATCTTTTTTTCCCCCAAGGCTGGTGTTTAGCCAATCTCTCATATCTCTAGACTTGATTGAAGATTTTCTTGAATTGGGCAGTAACGAAATATCAGATGATAAAGACAAACCTCGAATTTATAAAGGTAAGTCTACCCTTTAATGCTAAATTTCTGGGGTAAAAAGTCTTGATATCAGTGAAGACAACTGGTGAACTATTAATAAAACTAGAAGCTGATTTTATGAAAAAAAAACCAAAAAAGTGTAGATTAACCAATGGTTAATTTTATTTTAAAAGAGAGAGAAGAAAACCAAATTTCCAAAATATCAAAAACAAAAAGGGTTAATATTCCTCTAATGAAGATTAGTAGGAGTGTTTTTTCTCAATTACATGCCAATAAGTCTGACAATCTAAGTGAAATGGATGGATATTTGTAAAAATAAAATTGCCTAGACTAACAGAAAAGAAAATAGAGTACTTAAATAGTCCTGTTAATAAACCATGAACTCCCTAGGTCCAGATGGATTTACAGGTACATTCTACCAAACACTTAAAGAATATTATTTCTAAAAACACATAAACTAGTGGAAAAAATAGGCAAAGAAGTCCTTCCAAATTCCTTTTATGACACAAATATACCTAACCTGGGAAGAGTCAAACCAGAGAAAGAAAACTGTAATCCAGTTTCCCTATGTATTCATCATAAAATATAGCAATATATCACTAGGATTCAACACTGTGCCAGGTGAAATTTATACCAGAAATCCAGGGCTCATTTAATATTAGGAAAACTAGTAGCATAATTGACTATATCAATAACAACACCAGCAAAAGTCTTAAGATTATCTCAACAGATGCAAAAAAAGCTTTTGATAAAATAGAACTCATTCCTCATAAAAAACATTACAGAGCATAGGAATAAATGCAATTTTCCTTAAAATCATAACTAGTAGCTATCAAAATAATCAGTAGGTGTTGTCTGTCATGGGGTAAACTAGAAATCTTCCAAGTAAGGGTGAAGCAAGGATACCCATTATAAGTAGTTATTCATTATTGTCCTAGAAATATTAGTCTTTCAATAAAATAAGGAAATAAATTAAAGCAATTAGAATAGATGGGAAAACAAAGCTATTACTCTTTGCAGGTGATATCATGGTATGCTTGGAGAATCAACTAAAGAACTACTTGAAAAAATTAACAATTTTAGTAAAGTTGCAAGATACAAAATAAACTCACATATATCATCAGCATTTCTATGTTCATCAACATTTCTTTGTTCTTAGGAACAAAGTCCAGCATCACGAGGTAGAGGAATTACATTTAAAATAACTTGACAGTATAAAAGACTTGAAAATCTTCCTGCTGAGACAAACCCAGGAACTATATGATCTCAATTAGAATACACTTTTTTTCACACAAATCAAGTCAGATTTTAAACAGTTGGAAAAATCTTAATTGCTATGCATGCATCGTCCAAGCCAGTATAATAAAAAATGACAGTTTTATCTAAATTAATTTACTTATTCAATGCCAGACCAGACTACAAAACATTTATTTTGTAGAGCTAGAAAAAATTATAAAATTCATCCGGAAGAACCAAAGGTCAAGAAAATCACAGAAATTAAAAAGTATTTGTTGTTGTTGTGTTTGTCCTTCATCCTTGAAGAGGACCGTGACATCAAGATGCTGACATGACTTGCATTTGACTTCGATTTGAGTGAGGGAGGCTGTGCAAGGTCACCAACCTCACTTCTCCTCCTGAACCATCTGGATATAGATTTATTTATTTATATATTTGTGTATTTAGGCTTCTTTATCAAGAAGGCTGGAGATGGCTCAGGATGCAATGGGAGACCCTGCCCCTTTCAGGCTAAGGTCATATTCTCACTTTGAGTGGCATACATCCATTCAGTGAATAGACATCTTTAAATAGTTACTCAAGGGATAGCCCATCAAACTGGAAGGGGAACACCCTCAGAGTTCCTGGGTAAAAGAGAAATAATTTCTATTTAGCTATTGCATTCACTTCTGTAGTAGGTGGATATTTAGTGACCAGCAAAATGACCATCAATTAAGTAAAACAATTAAGTAGATTCCAAGTTTTATTTGTAGCATCTATTTTTCTAGTCATTTTTGCTATGTAGCATTTATTTGAATAATTTTCAAATTTGAACTGTGATTTTAAAACCTAAGGAGAATTAAATATTTAAAGAAACGTGATTTTATATGAATGTGTAAGATATATTCATTAAGGAAGCAAACATTCTAGTATGTGAATGTGGTGGATTTTGATAAAATAGTCCCATTTTTGCTATTTAATATGTAGGTGAAGGAAAATGGTTTCGAAACATTGATTATTATCGTTTGGATGGTTCTTCAAGTGCACAGTCAAGAAAGAAATGGGCTGAAGAGTTTAATGATGAAACTAATGTCAGGTGAGTTCTTTGAGAATTTTTTTCGTCTCTTATGTATGTTGAAGAACATTAACAGTGCAGGCCACTTTGTTATCTTCAAAGTGTTTTTGCTACTGACTCTGTCTGGCATCCAGTACATATTTCTTGAAAACTTTTCAGTTAATACAGATATTCCCTGTAGCTATAAAACTACTTTCCCATTATTTACCACTTCTCAGTTTGGGATAATTAGAGTTACAAATACCCTATAATCTATCATTTTCTCTTCAAATTCTATTTTCAAGTTCTCTAGTCATCAGATTTTATTTTCTCTCAATTCCATACACAACTCCCTGTTGTTTCATGTAAAAAATTTTAAATCTTAGTTTTTTGATACATCAGTAATGAATTATGTTTCTTCAGTTTGAGATAGCAAACTGTACTTTAAGTACAAATAATAATACAAATAATATGCTTTTCTACCATATTATTATTTCCTGCTTCACATTTCATTATGGCTCCACCATTTGAACATTTAGGTCTTTTACATTTTTCTAGTAAGCTACTCCATCTTTAAAACACACCTATATATACATGTACATATATTTCTTTATAGGTGTAAATATTATCTGTATCTCATTTCTAATTTGGTGATCATTTCCATCATTGTTGAAATTATTTTTGAAATTCAGTTTCATTTTCATTTCAGTTTTCATTTCAGTTTCATTTTCAGTTTCATGTTTTCGCTCTCCCATTTTCCCCCCATTTGTCCACTGAGATGGCAAAAAGAAATATTGTTTCAGATAGGAAAAGTTAAATAAAACAAAATCCAAAATTAACTATGTCAAAAAGAAATGTTTCAATCTGAGTTTATCAGTTTTCTGTTTGGAGGGAGATGGTATTTTTCATCATGTTGTTTAGTCATCTTACAGCCACATCTGACTCTCTGTGATCTCTTCTGGGTTTTCTTTCAAAGATACTGTGGTTTGTCATTTTCTTCTCCACCTCATTTCACAGATGAAGAACTGAGACAAATGGGGTTACAGAATTAGTGTCTAAGATTTGAAGTGAGGAAGATGAGTCTTCCTTATTTCAAGCCTTGTACTCCATTGCTTGTGCTGTCATTGGAATTATGGTTATGCAATTATGTTGTTCATTTCATTCTGTAGTACTTCATAGAAGGATTTCTGGGATTTTATCATTTTTTGCATAGTAGTGTTACATAAAACTTATTAACTTTTAGGTGCTTTTTAGCTATACTTGAATGAAGGTCTCTAGTTTCCAATTTTTTTGTCACTACCAAAAGAGCAGGTTCAGAACTTTGCTGAAGAAAAAAATTCTTTAACAATTAGAATTGCCAAGTGGAAGCTAAAGACTTCTTGAGACATCAAAAAGCAATAAAACAAAGTCAAAAGAATTAAAAAACAGAAAGAAATGTGAAATATCTTATTGCAAAAGCTACTGACCTGGAAATAGTGCATGAAGAAATAATTTACAAATTATTGCACTCCCTGAAAGCCATTATCAAAAATGAAACTAGATATCATAGTTAAAGAAATTATCAAGGAAAATTGCACTGAACACCTTATAATTGCCTCACTTTCAGATTTTGATCTGTTTTAGTGCACTTTTCCTTGTGTTTCCATTTTAAAGATGTTTTCTTTGTCAGGGAAAAATAGATTTTCAAAGAAAAAATTAGATAATTTTCCTTTTCTCCATTGTCAGTCATCTACTCTAATATCCGTCAAGACTGTCTTTGATTGTCACCATTTCCCTTTAAATTGTAGTGCTTATTTTTGTTTAAAAGCAAACAAGCTCGAAATGCATAGGAATAAATGGACTTTTCATTAACATGGTGAGTAGTATTTATCTAAAACCTGGAGTCAGCTGCTTTCAGGGTTAGTTATTTGTAATGAAAATAAGGTAGCAGTCTTTCTAATAAAATTAAGATAAATATTTTTGTTCATTGTCACTATTTGATATAGTGCAAGGAATGCCAATTGTAGGAATAAGAGAAGAGAAAGAAATTGAGAGAATTAAAGGAAAATTAATGCTTTTTGCAGATGACGTTATGGTTTATTTAGTGAAACCTAGTCAGATAATTGAAATAGTAGATTCAATAAAATAGAAAGATATAAAATAAAAATATTGACTATTCAGGTAATAGAATTGACTGTATTTACCTATATTCATTTACCAGTTCATTGCTGTTCTGATTAAACCATCAAAGAGTCATTTTGTAGAGCTAGAAAGATATAATAAAGATATTCATTTGGAGATGAAAAATAAAAGATCAAGAATTTATGGGGAAAAAGAAGTCAGAAGGAAAGCTATGTAGCAGCACCACATTTTAAACTATGCTTCAGAGCAGTAATCCTCAAATTACTTGGCTGTAGTTAAAAAGTAGAGAGACTGATAATAGAAAGAGCTAGTAAGAATAAAAGTTAGCATCTGTAAGTTTGCCTTTCAGTTGAAATTTCATTTCATTCTTATTGTAAGCATATTAAAGATAAGTAAACAAACTGAGAGAAGGTAAGAGATTTGTCTGGGGCCATAAAACAAATGTATGTCTGAGTCAGGATTTGAATTCTAGTTATCCTGGCTCTTAACTGTAGCACTTTGTTCACTCAGACCCCTAACTTGCACAGTGGGTAATGGGTAGAACAGATAAGTTGCACAAATTGTAGAATCAGTGAACCTCAATCAACCACTAAGAAAGGGGCTTGCTGTTCAACAAAAGATGCTGGAAAAACTACATAGCAGTTTGGCAGAAACTACAATATTGACAACACTTAATATATCAAGATAAATTCCGTATGGACTTATCATGTAGATATAAATGATTGTATGATAAATTAGAGGAACAAGGCAAAAATTACCTTCCAGATCTACTGATCAAGGAAGGGTGTGTAACTGAGGAAGAGAGAGACGATTATCAAGAATGACATGAACAATTTTGATGATGTAAAATTAATTTTTTTCGTAAATCAATCCAATGCAGCTACAGTTAAAAGAAAAGCAGGTAATTAGGATTCATTTTTTTGGTAGCAAGGTTTTGTTTTTTTTTTTTTTGCATGAAGTCATATTTCCAAGATATGTTGTAATTGTGGGGTTTCATTCATCTTTGACTTTTAGTTGACCCCATAAGGGATTTTATTAGCAAATATACTGGAGAAATTTGCTATTTCCTTTTTCAGTTCCTTTTACGGATAAGAAAACTGAAGCAAACAGGGTGAAATGACTTAATGTCTGAGGCCAGATTTAAACTTTGCTCTTACTGAGTATCCACTTAGCTGCACCTTCCAAGATATATAAAGAACTGATGAACATTTATAGGAAGACATCTTACTGCACTAGTTAAATGGTCAAAGAATATTAACATGCAATTCTCCAGTGAATAAATTCAGATGATAAGAATCCATATAAACACTTTGCCTCAGTAATAGTTAAATTCAAATTAAAATAATTACAAGTTCCTACCCTATACTTATTAGATTGGCGAAGATAATAGAAAAAAGGGAAACAATAGACAGGACCATGAGAAACCAGGAACATTATAGCTAGAACTGTTATTTCATCTAGTGATTATTGAAATCCATAAGTAGGTCAAAAATGGAATAGAAGATGTCATGAAAAATGTCCCTAAACTGTGCAAACCCTTTGATTTCACAGTACTGTGCTGATAAGAGCTCAGAAAGATCCAAAAAGGGGAAGGATCTCTGTCTCTAAAAATATATTTCTAGCACTTCTTTTTGTAGTGACAGAGAACTGGCAACGTAGGGTGCCTATATATTGGGGAAGGGCTGGATAAGTTAAGATATGTGAATTTCATGGAGTACTATTCTATAAGAAATGATTAAAGGGAGTATTTAAGAGAAGTATTTAAGGGAAGACTTATATGAACTCAGTACTGAAAAAAGTGAGAACAATGGTAGCAATTTTTGCAATACCAATAACATTTGTGTTAAGACAAACAACTTCCAAAATGTTAAGGATTTTAATTTTTGGCTTGTTTGGTTTGATTGTACCAGTGATTTGCTGTCCATCTCCTGACAGACTCTAGACTCAAGGTGCAGAATGAGATATGTTGTTTTTTTTTTTTCATTTGATGTGTAGGGAAATTTATGTTGTTTGTTTACAAAAAGAATTTTCAGTTTTTTGATTTTGTCTGCTCTTTAATTTGTGGGTTGAGATATTGGAAGAAAGAAAGTAAGTGTTTGTTAATTGAATAAATAAGTGAATCAGAGATTTATGATTAAATGTCAGTATACTTTTCCCTTTATATTTTGATGTGTTATTGATACTTGAAGTACTCTGCTTAGAACATTTGGCTACATACTTCTCTTTCTGGCAAATGGCATATATTGGCAAATGAACTCACATTTTCTAACTCATAAAGGCAATATTTTATGACATTTATTGATTTTGTAAGAATAATCTTTATTTTCTTTTTCTTTTTAAATTTCTAGGGGCCGACTGTTCCTTATTTCTACCAAAGCAGGGTCTCTTGGAATTAATCTGGTAGCTGCTAATCGAGTAATCGTCTTTGATGCCTCTTGGAATCCTTCCTATGATATTCAGAGCATATTCAGAGTTTATCGCTTTGGCCAAAGTAAACCAGTCTTTGTGTACAGGTTTTTAGCTCAGGTAGGCTTCAACTTCTCAAGTAACAAATTTGAAAGTACAAGCAATAGTTTGAAGTTAGTGAGCAGTTATGGGTAAGCAAAATGACATTCCATTCTTTATATATAATCAACTTTAAAATTTTCCTTAAATATACAAGATCATGTCAAAATATGTTCATTGATCACAGTAATTCCCCTTCCCTAATTAATATATATAATATATCATATGTGTGTGTGTGTGTATACACACAGGGACACGTGAAATATATCAATATATGTGCCAGTTAGTGTGTCAAACACTGGGATTTCAAAGAGAAGCAAAACCAACCCCTTCCTCAGTGACATTACAGCATGCGAACTACTCTATTGTTTGAGATATATAAAGTATATTGGAAGCAATCAGCATTGAGAGGAACAAAGGCCTCCTATAGAAGTAAAATGAAACTTCAGGAAAGAAAGGAAGCTTTAGGGATAAAAATAGTGAACATAGAATAACAGTAAAAAGGCACTTGACTGGCAAATGGAATCATGTGCAAGCAATAGCAAAAAGTCACTCACTGAGTCAGTATAAGTGGAAGGTAGTTATGCTTAAGAAGATAGAAAATCCTTACAACCTAAGTTGTAAGATTTTATCCTGGAGATAATAAGGAGCTGTTAGAGTTTATTAAATAGTGGCAGTTGAGTGATTGGAAAAAAAGTTAAATGCGAGGGATTTTGTAAAGATGGAAATGACAAGTTTTTGGCAAGATTTGTGTATGTGTAGTAAGGAAGATTGATGATAATTCTGAGGTCCCAAAGTTGGGAGATTGGAAGATGGTGGCATCTTAAACAACAATAGAGAAGTGTGAAAGAACAGAAGGTTTAAGAAGAAAAACAATGAGTTCAATTTTTATATGTTTAATGTTGGTTTTCTATACACACAGTTTGAAAATCTAGGAGACATCAGCATAGAGATGATGGTAACAAGTGGTTACCAAAAGGCAGTGGGGAGAGCAAAGTTAAAAGAGCTTATAACCAAACACTGGGGACACCTGTATTTAACATACATGATATTAATGATGGAGCCAATAAAACAGACTAAAAAGGAATATTCATATGAGCATCAGAAAAAAAGTATGATAAACCTAGAGAAGAGACTGGATGAGATGTGGTCCACGTTGTCAGCTGTAGCAGATACACAAAAAAGACTTGAGAAAATGGAAGATTTAGTAATTAGATAATTCGTGGTATACAATTAAAATGATGTAAGAAACTATAGACATAATTTCAGAGAGACCTGGACAATAAAAACTTATAAAACTTATAAAAAGTGATGCTGACACAAATGGGCGGAATAAACAGAACATCTTACAGAGTAAGGGCCACAGAATGTGATGAGTGACTTTGATAGAGGTAGCTTTGTTCAGCAATGCCAGGACCTAAGACAAATCCAAAGTACTCAGGATGGCTATCCACATGCTGTAAAAGAACTATGGAGTCTGAATGCAAATTGAAGCAATCTATTTTCACCTTTTCCTGTGTGTTTGACTTTTCCCTTTTGTTTCTTCAATCACGACATGACTAATGAAGAAATATATTTCACATGTAAAATCTGTATCAGATTGCTTGTTGTCTCAGCAATAAGGAGAAAAATTTGAAACTCAAAATCTTAACAAAAAATGAGTGTTGAAAACACGTAATTGGAAAAAGTAAAACACTATTTAGAGAAAAATTTTAAAAAACTTCCTCCAAAACAAAAACATTTTGCTAGACAGAATAATATTTCAAAGAAAAAGAAAATGTAATATATTTTAAATATTATAATCAGTTATTTGTGACATATTTAAGAACTACATTGAAAACATGAACAGTTCAAAAGAAATGTAGGTAGGATGTTAATGACTGCTAGAGGATACATGATGATATTTTGACATGATCTACTGAAGTAATAAAATGATCTGTTTCATCTGCCTTTGAAAAGTATTAGAATGCTTTCTGTGAAAAGAGAAGGGGAGAAATTACAATAAGACAAATTTGTTCAGTAGTCAAAAAGAGTTTTATGAATTCAAACATCAAGCACTGCCTTTGCATAACCAAAATCTATGAAGTAAAGTGTACATATGTTTCTGATTCTTATACAGGGAACCATGGAAGATAAGATCTATGAACGTCAAGTAACCAAACAGTCACTGTCCTTTAGGGTTATTGATCAACAGCAAGTTGAACGCCATTTTACTTTGAATGAACTGACTGAGCTTTATGCCTTTGAGCCAGATTTACTAGATGTCACTGATGCAGAAAAGAAGAAAAAGAGGGACACCCCTATGCTACCAAAGGTGTATATGATAATTTGAATATTATTATTAAGCCTAGTATATAAAAGAGATATTTTGGTGAGATTTTAAAAATTAATCATAATAATTTAGTTTTTTAAAAGGGCTTGGGTTTCCTCATCAATAAAAAGGTTAATGTTAATATTTAAATCGCTAAACCCATAGGGTTGATGTAAATAAAGAAACCATCCCTTCAAGTTAATATCTTGGATTGTTGCTTGGCATACTGAGAATTTACTTACGCAGGGTCAAACAACCAAACAACCAAAATGTGTCATAGGTAGGAATTCTACTCTCTCCGTATTATCTGTCCAATATGCCCAGCTGCCTTTCTATAAAGAAAGCATTTAGTAAATTGTTGTGTTAACATAAATATAAGCTATTTTTGCTACACATGGTAATATTATCACATATATGTTATACAGTAATGGAATCAGGAAGTCCTCAGTTCAAATGCAGCCTTACACAGTACCTGTGTGACCCTGGGCAAATCATTTGAACATACTACTCTTCGGAAAGAACACTGTTGTTGTGAAAGATTGAAGCAAAAAGAGTCCAACTTACACAGCCATAATGAGAAAACCATGACTTTGACTATATTAGCAAGGTGATGTTTCTGCATTTTAGTCTGCTCTTTAGATACGCAATATCTTTCCTTCCAAAGAACAGTTTTTCATAAAAAGATATCCCCTCTTATTTC
This sequence comes from Notamacropus eugenii, assembly GCF_028372415.1. Taxonomy (NCBI): domain Eukaryota; kingdom Metazoa; phylum Chordata; class Mammalia; order Diprotodontia; family Macropodidae; genus Notamacropus; species Notamacropus eugenii. The sequence goes on from NW_027325142.1 coordinate 181,250, forward strand.
TTTGCTCTTCAAAAAAATTTCTTATCTCTATTATTCTCTGGAATTCTGTGTTCAATTGGATACACCTTTCCCTTTTGCTCTTCCTTTCTCTTTCAGCAATTTTTTAAAGAAACTTATGAGACATTCATCCATTTTACTTTTTTTACTTCGGAATGGTTTTTGTTCCTTCCTCCTGTACATTATTGTGAACTTCTGTCCATAGTTCTTCAAGTATGCTGTCTCCTGGAGCTAATCTCTTTTAACCCATTCATCATTTCCACTTCATATTCATAAGGGAAGTTGTTTAAATCATGCCTCTGTGATCTGATTGTTTCCTTTAATTTTTCCGTTTAAATCGCTTGCAATAAGAAATTTATGATCTGAGACATGGTTAACTCCAGGTCTTTTTAAAAAATTGTTTTGTGTTTTATTTTTTTGCAGTTACATATTAAAAGAATTTCAACATTTATTTTTAAAACTTTGAGTTCTAAATTCTCTTCCTTTCTTTCCCATCCCACCTCATTTTGAAGACAACAGGATATGCATGTGTAGACATGCAAACCATGTAGTCGTCTTGTCAAAGACTTATTGTATTTCTCTCCAACTACCTGGGAGCTCTGGAATTTGGCTATAATAATAGTGGGATTTTCCATTTTAGTATCTCTTTCAAGAGCAATTGGTTCATTCTTTGCATTTCTATTTCACCCTCTGGTTTTAGAATATCAGGGCAGTTTTCCTTGATATGTACTTGAAAGACAATGTCTAGGCTCTTTGTTTGATCATCTCCTGAATCTATTTCCTAGGTCATTTTTTTCCAGCATCTTCTTTTTTTTCCTGATTGTCTTCTATTTTTTCATTCCTTTGCTTTTGTTTTTTTGTTTTCTAATTTCTCACAAAATCGTTAGCTTCCATTTGCTCCATTCTTACTTTTTAAGAAACCATTAGGTTATAGAGGGCTTCCAAGGTCAAACAGGGGCTTTTCTATTTGTTCCTGGAGGTCAAGGTGACATGTTGGCAGCTGAATGGTCGATGGTTTGGAGTACGATGAGACTCAGCAGACAAACCACTAAGCAGATCATTGCGTTAGTCCAGGTATGAAGTAATGCGGTCCTTCATCACTGTAGCAGTATTTGAGGGAAAATAGAGTATCTGCAGGAGATGGAATTTATGTAGGGAAATAGAGTCTACTTTAGGCAGATTTGGAAAAGCACTGTATATAGCAGAGTTAAGGTGAAGGAGTAAAAGGTGACACTAGGTTATTATCTGTGAGTGACTTGGGAGGATGACTTCTGTGACAGTAAAAGGAAGACTTAGAAGATATTATATTAATATTGTAGGAAAAATTAAGCCTTTTCTTTCAGTCTTTCACAATATCAGGATCAGTTGTTTGTCCAGTGAGATATTTCTTGTCATCTACTTTTTCATTCTTTTGGTTTTGTATTACTGTTTCTTGATTTCTCACAAAGTTATTAGCGTTCATTTGCTCCTTTCTAATTTTTAAGAAACTATTTTCTTCAGTGAACTTTTGGACCTCCTTGTCCATTTGGTCAATTTTAAGCCATTCTTTTTCTCACTGGCATTTTGGGTCTCTTTCGCCAGTTTTTGAGGTGGTTTTTTTTCAATATTTTTGGAGGGTCTCCTTTTCCAGGCTGTTAATTCGTTTCTCATTGATTTTCTTGCATCTTTCTCATTTTTCTTTCCAATTTTCCCTCTACCTCTCTTGCTTGATTTTCAAAATGGTTTTTGAGCTCTTCCATGGCCTGTGACCAATTCATATTTTTCTTAGGAGCTTTGGATGTAGGAGCTTTGACTTTGTTGCCTTCTTCTGAGTGTGTGTTTTTATTTTCTTTGTCACCATAATAATTTTCAGTAGCCAGAGTTTTTCTGTGGTTTACCCATGTTTCCAGCCTATTACTTGCTTGCCTATTTAACTCTGTAAACGAGGGCTCTCTGCTTCTAGGGTGGAGGTCCCCCAAGCTTCAGGGCTTTGGTGTTTTCCAAGATACTTCTAGGGACCTGTGAGCCTTCAGTTCTCCCAAGGGGCTATGATGTAGGGAGGGGTGCTTACTCCTTTCCTGGCCCATGTTCTGGTCAGTGAGTGACCACAAACGCTCTTTTGTGCCTCTGCCACACCAGCGCTGCTTCTTACCCAGGGACTGCTGCCCAGAACTGCGACCTGGATCTGAGCATGGGCAAAGCAACAAAATCATGCCTCAGTGCCAGCAACAAGATCTCTCTGCTGTCCTTCTGACCGACTGGTTGACCCGCTTACTGACTGTGGGTTGAGAGTTGCAGAAGCAGCCACTGCTGATTCACTGGCTCCCAAGACGTGCTCCTGGGTTGCTGGGGCCTGTGTTGGGCTGGGTTCCTCCTGGATGAGAACCCAGGTGCAACAGACCTTACTGCTGACCTTTCATGTTGTCTTGGGCTGGAAATTTGTTTCACTTTGTCTTTTGGTGATAGTAGTACTTTACAAATCTGAAAGGTCTATATGAATGCTAGTGTGGTTATTATTGTTAGTATACAGGACTGGAGGTCAGGAGAGCAACGTGGGTGGGTATATAAATTTGAGAGTCATCAGTTTAGAGAGAACTGAATACAAGAGAGCTATTCATGAGATTATCAAAAGCTCAAGACTAGAGAGAGGGGGAGAGAGAGCGAGAGAGCGAGAGCGAGAGAGAGAGAGAGAGAGAGAGGGAGAGAGAGAGAGGGAGAGAGAGAGAGGGAGAGAGAGAGAGGGAGAGAGAGAGAGAGAGGGAGAGAGAGAGAGGGAGAGAGAGAGAGGGAGGGAGAGAGAGAAATCCCGGGATGGAGCATTGGACTACAAACATAAGCAGGAGGTGAGACATGAGATGACGTAGCAAAAATACTGAGGAGGAGTATATCATTCGTTTATTGGATTAATTCCAAGGGTTGGAAAGGTCATCAGGATTTTGGTGGGTTTTGCTGCTCTAGAATTTGTTTGGAGTCATTTTTAAAGGTATACGGAGTGGTGGGGGAGAGCTCAGGTGGGTCCCAGTTTTGACTCAGCCATTGTGGCCCTGCATCATCCTCCACTATTTCTTAAAGTATGCCCAAACTCATATTTGTTGCTTCCATTACACTCTCTGTCCGTCTTATCCTCTGCCATTCCCTTTTCCTTTTGTCTTCAATCTTTCCCAACATCAAGGTCTTTTCCAATAAGTCCTTCTTATTATGTGCCCAAAGTATTTTATATTTCATCTTCAGTCTTTGACCTTCTGGTGAATAGCCTGAATTAATTTCTTTAAGTATTGACTGATTTGGACTCTCAGAAGTCGTCTTCAGCACCACAATTGGAAAGCATCAGTTCTGTGGCACTCAGCTTTCCTTGTGGCCCAACTATCATTGCTGCTGAGGAAATCATAATTTTGACTATATGGAGCTTTAAGAATTGACTTGGATCACTGTATTGCTGAGAATACCTAAATCATTGACAGCTGATGATCATGCAGTATTGCTATTAGTGTATATGGTGTTTTCTTGGTTCTGCTCATTTCACTTGGCATCAGTTCATAGAAGTCATTCCAGGTTTTTCTGAGAGCATCCTGATCATCATATAGTATTCTCTCATAGTCATAGACAATAACTTCCCCAATTGATGATCATGTCCTCTGTTTCTAATTCTTTACTTACTAACTTGCAGCAAAATAGCTGATATAGGTATTTTCTTTTTTTGCATTTTCTTTTGGGGTACAGACCTATTTGTGATAATGCTTAGTCAAAGCCTATCCATGATTTTATAGCCTTTGGATATAAAGGCTATTTTATAGCCTTAGGCACAGTTCCTAACTGCTCTATAGAATGTTTAATTCATTATACTGCTTCAAAAGTAGCCTTATTAGCTCAGTTGTCCTACATCCCTTACATTTCTCATTTTTCTTTTCTGTTATACTAGCCAATCTGATGTGAAGTGGTATCTTAGAGTTATTTTAATTTGCTTTTCTCTAATCAAGAGCGATTAGATCATTTTTCATGTGACTGTGAATAGCTTTGTTAGTTGTGTATTAGAGCATTTGACCACTTATCAATTGAGAAATGATTGTCCTTTTTTCTACAAATTTGACGCCATTCTCTCTGCATTTGAAAGATCAGATCTTTGTGAGAGAAACATGCTGTAAAACATTTTCCACATTTACGATTACTATGTATTTCTCTCTATCCTATTATTACCCTATTTAACCAAATCTTTCTCTTTTCAACCCATCCATTCTCAAGTGTTCTGTTTCTGACTTTTTTCTTTTTTTTTTCAATTTTTAATTTTCTAACACAGTTTACAGTAGGCAAAACAATTCAAACTTTTGGTCAAGTGATATTTCTTTTTAAAACATTTACAGTATGGACTACAAAAGATTTTTTTTTAAACATTAACCAACTGAGACACAAATAATATTTAGGTTGCTAACTTCACAAGCTCTTGACCTAATTGTCTCCACAGTATTGCTAAGAATTAAAAGACTCTAACTTATTGTTGTTCGTCTAAAGTCCTGTGCCTAATAGCTTAATTTTAGACTATACCTCGGATGTTCCCCTACCAATAATCTATAATTGAATAGATTTGGTATTAAGCTTGCAAACCTTTTGGCTGTAGGAAATTGCCACCAAGACTAGGGACATTGCAGGGATACAATATCTACCCGACTTCATGTCAGTTCCAGGCAGGATTAGATCATCCATTTGCATTCAGTCAGGCTCAAGGTCTGCCAGGTGTTAGTGGGGAAATTGAGGCAGGAGAATCCTACCTCAGCCCAGGCTGAACAGCCGCTCTCCTACTCTTCCGAAGAGATCACCTTTTGCAGTTCATACCAGCATCTCACCAGCTTACTGACATTATGGGTTAGAGGCTCAGATCGCCTTTCTTGCTACCCATACCTGGAGTTAGACTCAGAACAGTTACTAAATATACCCATAGCATCTAAAAAATGGCAAGTTCCAATAACCAGGTTTCAAATATGATTACAATTTTCACTTTGGCTAAGGTACATCTTTTGAGGCAAGTCTTAAGTAGCTTACATGCCTTTGTATACATGTTCTAGTTCCTGATTAAATTAAATAAAATGAAATTTACCATTAAAACCTTAACTTTTCCATCAGTGCCAAATTTTACCTGAGGCTACCTTCATCTAGAAAATTTAGACTGAAATTCTTTTCCCCAGACTAAAGATGTCGTTGATTTATTCTCAGTAATTAATTCAGTCAATTGTTTTGATACTAATTGCTTTTACCTCACTTTGCAACATGTCCAATTTTTCTCCCCATCACTCCCCTCCGCCTGCTTCCTAATACCTTGCATTCTGATTACTCCTTCCCTCAATGTACCCTCCCTTCTATCACACCCCACCCTTCCCTTATCCCCATCTTCTCTCTTTTCTTGTAGGGCAATATAAATTTCTATACCCCATTCCCTGTAGTTCTTATTTCCCGATTATATGCAATAAAAATTCTCAACATTCATTTCTAATACTTTGAATTCCAACTTCTCTCCCTCCCCCTCCCCTCCCCAGCTCCACTGAGAAGGGAAGCAATTCAATACAGACTAAATATGTGTACTTTTGCAAAAGACTTCCATAATAATCATGTTGTGTAGTACTAATTATATTACCCACCACATTGACCTTGTCCCTTCTCGAAAGTGTTTATTTCTAGTGACTCCCTTCTCCCATTTGCCCTCCCTTCTAACAATCCCCTCACCTCACTTTTCACCTCTTCTCCTTCTTTCCTGTGGTGTGATAAAAATTTTCATATCAGATTTAGTGAGCATGTTATTCCCTCCTTCAGCTACATGTGGAGAGAAGAGCTTTATTCCCCCCCCCCCCCATTTCCCTTATCTCCTCCATTGAATAAGATTTTTCTTATCTCTTTTATGAGTTAGAGCCTGACACATTCCATTTCTCCTTTTCTCTTCCCGGAATTTTCCTCCTTCACCCCTTAATTTATTTTATTGTATTTTTTTGTGTGGATATCATCTCTTTTGATATAACACACCTTGTACTCTCTATCTCTGTGTGTGTGTGTGTGATGTACAATCTCTCCATCTAGCCAAATACTAAGAAAAGATTCAAGAGTTAAAAATATTTTCTTTCCATGTAGTAATGTAAACAGTTCAGCTTTAGAGAGTCTTTTATGATTTTTCTTTCCTATTTACCGTTGCATACTTCTTTTGATTCTTGTCTTGGGAAGTCAAATTTTTCTGTACAGATCTGGTCTTTTCCTCAACAAGAATGATTGTAAGTCATGTATATCATTGAATGACCTTTTTTCCCCTTGAAGTATTATGCTCAGATTTTCTGGGTAAGTGATTCTTGGTTTCAATCCCAGTTCCTTTGACTTCTGAAATATCTCATTCCAAGCCCTTAAATCCCTTATGTTGAAGATTCCATATCCTGTGTTATCCTGATTGTAGTTCCACAGTACTCAAATTGTTTCTTTCTAGCTGCTTGCAGTATTTTCTCCTTGATCTGAGAATTATGAAATTTGGCCACAGCATTCCTAGGACTTTCTCTGTTCAGGTCTTTTTCAGGAGGTGATTGGTGAATTTTTTCAGTATTTATTTTGCCCTCTGATTCTACAACATTAGGGCAGTTTTCCTTGATAATTTCATGGAAGATAATGTCTAGGCTCTTTTTTTGATCATGGCTTTCAGGTAGTCCTATAATTTTTAAATTATTTCTCCTGGATCTGTTTTCCAGGTCAGTTGTTTTTCCAATGAGTTGTTTTACATTGTCTTCTATTTTTTCAAATTTTTGGTTTTGTTTACTAACTGCTTGATTTAACTCAAAATCATTCGTGTCCCTGAACTCAGTTCTCTCTTTCAACGAATTATTTTGTTCAGTGAGCTTTTGACCCTTCTCCTTCATTTGGCAAATTCTGCTTTTTAAAACCTCCTTCTCCTCATTGGCTTTTTGGACCTCTTTTTCAATTGAGTTAGCGTCTTTTTAAAGCTGTTATTTTCCTCAGCATTTTTTGGTTCTCTTCTAATAAACTGCTCACTTGTTTTTTAAGGTCTTCTATTGCCTGAGCCCAGTTTAAATTCCCTTTGGATGTAGGGGCCTTGACTTCCTCTGACAGTAAGCCTTGTTCTTCCTCATCTGAAAGGATGGGGGGAGACACCTGTTCTCCAAGAAAGTAACCTTCTATGGTCTTATGTTTTTCCCCTTTTTGGGGCATTTTTCCAGACAGTTACTTCACTTCTGAGTTTCCTCTCCATACCCACCTCGCCTCCAGTTCCGCCAAGCCAGCACCTGGGGGCTGAAATTCAAATGAGCTGCTCCCAAACTTCAGGGGCTTTCAGTGGGGGCAGGGCCACTATTCAGTGTGAGATTAAAATCAGCTGCTCGGGTAGGGGCAGGGCCCCCACATGGGGCTCAGTTTCCTCAGGGGCTCTCTGATGAGACCTTCAACAATGGATGCGGGCTCCTGCCTGCTTTGGGAGCCTTGTCTGCTACTACCTCTACTGCTACCTCCTGAGGGGGCCTGAGTTATGGGGACACCCTGCTCCCCTCTCAGCCAGGGGAAAAGACCCTCTCACTCACCTTTGGTGCTTGTGGGTTGAAGGACCTGTGCTGCTGCTGGAGATTCTGACCCTGAAGCCTGCTTGGATCTGCTCCTTTTGTTGCCGCATGGCCAAGGCAGGGCTGGGCTCTGCTCCACATCCAGTGCGCAACAGACCTTTCCCGTCCGTCTTTCAGGTCTCTCTGGGACAGAAATCTCCTCCACTCCATTGTTCTGTGGCTTCTGCTGCTCCCGAATTTGTTGAGAGTATTTCTTTACCGGTATTTTATGGGCTGTAGGGTAAGAGCTAAGCGTATGTGCTTCTTTCTACTCTGCCATCTTGGCTCCTCCCCTCTGACTTTTTTTCAATCTCTGTTCCCCTCTATCACCCCCGTTTTCTCATCCCCTTCCCCTTCCAATTTCCTGTAGGGTAAGATCTTTACCCAACTGATTGCATATTATTCCGTCTTTGAGCCAATTCTGATGAATGTTCATTAGCTCAGCTTAACAATAATTCTGTTGCAACTTTGAAATCTTAGAGAATTGAGAAGGGCCATTAGAATTTTAGTAACTTCCCAAAGTCATGCAGCTAAGATTTTTTGAGAGGTAAGATTTGAATCCAGGCCTTCTTGCCTTCAAGTGTAGCTCTTTATATCATTCCATGATCCCCCTCTAGTTTTTACATATTTCTTTTTATTCATTGTAATTGCTATGTGTTTTATGAAGATAATATTCCATTACATTTACATGCCACAATGAAGTTAATTGTAAACCAACTGATAAACACTTGCTTTATGTCTACTTCTTTGGAATGTTTTGCCTCTCACCTCCAAGTCTTAATTTTCCTGGATTCTTCATACACAATACTTACCTCCTTTTCTTTGTCCTTCTAACTGTTTTAGAGCATGAATTCTTAAAAAGAATCTGAGTCCTCAATGCTTTGTGCTTAGAAGACAATTCATAAAGATCTAATGAATTGTTGGTTGAAAATTGTTAGTTAGTGGTATTACAGACATTAATGTTCCCATTTTAAAGATGAGGTGGGTGAAGGTAAGAGATAATAAGCCCCATTTTACAAATGAGGAACTGAGGATGATAGAGAATAAGTAATTCTCTCACAGTAATAAAGCCCATGTCCCACAGCACAGATCACCTTCTCATGATTCTGTTTTGCTCTTTTTCTTACACTGACTGTTTTAGAATAAAGCGCAATTAAAAATGAGATATCTAAGGCTAGCCTGCATGTAGTCAACAAAACATGGTTTGGTACTTAGATTTAATGCTAATTTATCATTTTATTTCCTTTAACAGGACACAATCCTTGCAGAATTGCTTCGAATACATAAAGAATATATTGTAGGATATCATGAACATGATTCTCTTTTGGATCATAAAGAGGAAGAAGAACTGACTGAGGAGGAGAGAAAAGCAGCCTGGGAAGAATATGAAGCAGAAAAAAAGGTTGAGTCACTTAATTCCTTTATGGTATATTGAAAAACTATACAGTAGAGTTTAAAGCATTACCTATTTCAACCTGGGAAGCTGGCCTTGAGACCAAAAAGACTATTTAACCCTAAGCAAGTCACTCAGCCTCTCAGTACTCACTGTAGCTGTCTTAAAGGTATATAAATTGTAGAGAAGGTACTCTTCCTAGATAGAGGAATTTGCTTTCTCTGGGAGTTCCACAGTCCCCATGCTCTTTGCCTAACTGTGAGGATACAGTTTTACTTATTGCTAGTCATTTGATCCTGTGCTATCCCATATTTTCTAGCAGATTATATCTTCATTCACTTCCTCCCCAGTTCAATTTTCTACGAATCAATTCTTTCCTTTCCAATGTATTCAAGTCTTTCCCATCCTTAAAACACCTTCATTAGTTCCTACTATCCGGTTATTGTCTTAAATCCTGTTTTCCTTTCATAACTAAGTATCATGGGGGTCCAGAATTGTCTGATCTACAAGAAAAGAAACTGAGGCAGAGCTCCAAACCAAGAGCACTTTATTAAAAGGTTCCTGGCCCTCTCTAATGAGGTGGACCTCAACCCTTTCTCATGATCTAAGATGACCCTTTCCTCCAAGGCCTTAGTTTTATAGTGCTTAATACCTAACTGATAGAGAAGAAGCATAGTAAAATACAGTCTTATTTGTTGACATATCTTGATCTTGATCCTACCGGATGGGGTGGGAAGTACAGAATCTCATTGACTGACAAACAAACTGACGAGCAGACCTTGACAGATCTGTCTTTACCTTTCAGATGGTCCTTCTGAGCCAGTGAGGAGACCATGGGGTGGGTTTTTAAAGACATGTCAAAACATCTACATGGGTCAAGGGACTTTCTGTGTTATGGTCACATTAAACCTGATTACCACATTAAGGAAAAATAAGGGTGGGAGGGTCTCTACTTAGCTTCCTCATCTGCAATCCACAGTACTGGTGCCTAATTTGCAGAATTTTTGTCACTACCCTTGTGGAGTCATATCCAACTGATGGATACTGATTAGGAAAAAATAGGGGTCTAATTAATGATCGGTCACAATGATTTCTATACTTTCTGCTCCCATTTCCTCAGTTCCTCACTGTCTTAGTTACTCCTCAGTCCTTTGTATTCTGGTTTCCAGTTTCATGATGTAACTGAAACTACTCCCTCAAAATTTTTCATTCATCTTTGGCTTCATCTCTTCTCAGAGATTCCCAACGAATAGTCACTCTTATCTGGATTTTTGTGACTGTTTCTCTTTTAGTTCACTGTCTTCTCTGTCTTGTTTTTTTTTTTTCAGTTTGCTTTGCTGACTTATCGACATTGCTCTTCCTAAGATATACTCAAGTTCAACCCATTTAAAAAACAATAAAACTTCACTTCACTAACATATTGTGATCAAACTATGATCGTATAATATTCCTCCTTTCCTCAGCCAGACTTTTAGAAAAAAACTGTCTATGCTAGATACCTCCACTTCATCTCATCTCACTCCTCAAATCTTTGCAGTCTGATTTCCAGGATTTCATTTAAGTGAAACCACTCTCCACAAATTTACTAATTATTCCTAATCGCCAAATCCTATGGTCTTTTCTCAGTCTTCCTCCTTCTCAACATCTCTGCTGCAGAAGACATTCTTTGCCACCCTGTTCTTCCGGATATTCTTTACTCTATCGAAGCTAAGTAGGAGAACAACTCAGAGGATATAGTGTCATGAAATGCTGAGGAGGAAAGTGAGTTCCAAACAGATATTTTGAGGCTATGTTGTGAAAAGCCCTTTTTACTGACATGCAGAGGGCTTGAAACAAAGGGAATAAAGAGGATGAAGACCCAAGAAAAGTGATAGAAATAACATGATTTTACAGCTGACTGGATATGTGAATGATAGTTCAGTATAATGTCAAGTTTACAAACTTGGAGTATTAGAAAGATGATGTATTGGATAAAGTGGAAGAAGGAAGGACTCAGAGGAAAAGCAAAGAGTGCAGTTTTGGACATGTCGACTTAAAGATATCTCTGGAACACCCAGTTTGAAATGTTCAAAAAACAATTGATGATGTAGGACTGAAACTGAGGGGAGGAAATAGGACTGGATACACATACACATATATCCATATATATTCTCTCCCTCCTCACCTTCCTCACAGTATCTCTCTTTTCTTTTAAGATGCACCTTAAGCTCCACCTTCTGCAGGAATACCTAATTCCCCCAATATCTAAGTGCCTCAATATCTAAGTCCCTCAATATCTAATTACTTTGTAATTAATTTGCATTTCTTCATTTTATATTTATTCAGTTTAAACTTAGATATGATCTTTTTGTTTCCCCCACTGAAATATAAATTTCTTATGAGTAGGGATCATATTATTCATTGAATTTGTATGTGTAGTGCCTGGTATGTGTTTTAATGTCTTAATAAATACTTCTAGATTGATCGATTGCCTTTTTAACACTTGAGTATTGGAGGAATAGTTTCTGCTATGGTTATCTTTCTTGTAATATTTCTCCTATGATCTCAACTACCATTTTTTCATTATTGTGTAACTGTGTTCTGTAATGGCAAACGTATATTTCTCAAACTTTCTTGGGCCTCCAGTATTCTTGAATAGAAGCACATCATATCTTTGTCTTAAACCTATGCCAAAAAATGTAGAAGACCTTCTCAGGTACTCCCTTCTTTTTAACTTTCTATTAATGACTTAGAACTCTTCTATCCTTATTTACATTTTTCTCTTTGCATCAATTCATAAACATCTTCCCATGTTTTTTTCTGAAATCATCCTGTAGTCATTTTATAGCATCACCATGATGGCTATTTTTGGTGATCTCTTCACCTTATAACCCTCATGATTGCACATCTTCATTCCTTTGAGAACAAATAGCTTTTCAGGAAGAACACTGTTCAAAAAAAATTCTCATTGTACATGTGGCCTTTACCTTCCCACTTTCCCCAAGTTATGACAGGAGTCAAATACTCCTAATTTGTACCTTCTTTATTTCTACCTTTAAAGAACCTCACTTTATCTTGTCTGCTTATTTTCCTTAAAAAAAGTGAACCTTTCATTGTTCAAGTGTGGGGAGGTGAGTTTTTTTTCATGAATGAGAGATCACTCACTTTCAGTTTTATTTTATTTTCAGCTCTAAATTCTCTCTCAATTTCACCTCCCTCACCCAATGAAAATGCTACAAAAGGATAAAATTCTATCCAGTTTCGCAAAATAAATTCCATATTACTCAAGACAGATGTGTACTCTTAATCCTTCATCTCATTATTTGGAAATGAGTAGTATGTTTCATCACGAGTCTTTTGGAATTGTGTGTGGCTGGTCATTGTGTTGATCTTAAGCTTTTTATGGTTTGGTTTTTTGGTTGTTTTTTTTTGGTCATTTCAACAAGTATTTTATAAATAGTTCTCCTGGTTCAGGTCATTTCACTGTGTGTCAGTTCATATATATCTTCTCAGATTTGTTGGAAACAGCATAGAAAGGTTCATTCCATCACATTCATTTGTTTAGTCATTCCTGAATATTAGTCATTCTCTGAATGTCCATTTTTTTGCCATAGCAAAAAGAATGACTATCGTTTTGCATACATGAGTTCTTTTCCTCTTCCCTTGTTTATTTAGACTTTATTTGTGCTTAGTAAACTGTGGTTGCCACATATTTATTAATTTGCATTCATTTGTAGGTAGTTTTGTTTGTGTGATAATAATTTTCTAGCTATAAATATAAAGGATTCCTCATTGGCAATAAGTGGTATTAAATTGCTTGTTTCAAGTCCTAGTTTGAAAATTTTTTTCCTCTTTTTTTTGTTTTGTAGGGCCTGAGTTTTCATTTCACTTTTCCTGGTGTCACTTTCAGTTCTGAATCTCAATTTGTTCCCTTTGATATGGAAGCTCTGTCGTCAATGAACTTTCAACAGTTGGAAGTAAGTTTCGAAAAAATAGCTATAAATATGAATCTGAATTATTGAAGTTGAAGGCAGTCTCTCTCTCTCTCTCTCTCTCTCTCTCTCTCTCTGATTCTTTCTTAGAATCTCCCTTAGAATCAGCTGAACAAAGAACATAACTTTTAAGCAATTTTCTAGGTGGATTGTGATTGAAAACAGTCCCTGCCTTCAAAGGGCTGACATGTTCCCAGCTAAGTAAGAAAAGAATATACGAAATAAGTGTACAGTGATTAGGATCATTTCTTCATACAAAGGGTGTATAAGGAAAGGCACAAGAGGGAAACAGGCAGAGAAAGGGGGAATAAAGGGTCTGTGGTGTGTGTGTATGTGTGTCTGTGTCTGTGTGTGTCTGTGTCTGTGTATAACCCCTCCAACTACCCAAATACTGAGAAAAGTCTCAAGACTTACAAATATTATCTTTCCATGTAGGAATGTAAATAGCTCAGTTTTAGAAAGTCCTTCATAATTTCTTTTTCCTATTTACCTTTTCATGCTTCTCTTAATTCTTGTGTTTGAAATTCAGATTTTCTCTTCAGTTCTGGTCTTTTCACCAAGAATGCTTGAAAGTCTATCACTGAATAACCATTTTTTCCCTGAAGGGTTAGGGTTAGGATTATACTCAGTTTTGCTGGATAGGTGATTCTTGGTTTCAATCCTAGTTCGTTTAACTTCTGGGATATCTTCCACTGAAAATTGAGCCATTAAATGGTACCAAAGAGCGTCTCTCATCTATGTAAGCTTCTATTAATTTGGTGTTATTTTTATTGATCCTTTTTGCAATTGTTTTTGTTCTTTAACTGCATAAGTTACAGTTCTTTGCTTCTGACCTTAATTCAGAAATTTAGCTGAAATATAATGAACTGAAATCCAGCTTTCCTGCCAATAACTCTACTTTTCTTGCCTCAAAAAATTCTGCTGTCTTTGCAGAATGAAAGTTTTAGACACCAGGAAGATTGTTCTTGTATCTTTAAATCACCAAGCTATACTGCAAGGATGTCTGGTTAGCTATCCAAAGATTTGCTGTCTGGTCCACCATCTTTTGACCTTCCAGGTGGACTCAAGAAATGAACATTTCCTAAGTCACAGGAGAGAAGGAAACGTGGTTGTTGCTGGCCCAACTTCCAGCCAGTCATATTTGTTTCCCATGCCTCAGCTACGTGACTAGCAGTGTTGTCCTCAATGTCAGGATGTCGCCTACCTGGTTCTCATTCGTTGTTCTTTACTCCATAGAATCTATAAAAGGGAACTATCTCCTTCATTTGGGATATTAGACTTTACCAATAAATTGTGCTTGAAACTCAGTTTACCTGATTTTAACTGTTACATATGTGTATATAAGTGTAAATTTGAAGGATTTATCTAAAATTCTTTTCTTTCAGGATCTTATTAATCAGGGAAAAGAAAAAGTAGCAGAAGCCAATAAGAATGTGATGTCAATGAAGGTTCAACCTCTTGAAGATGTAATTACAGATTTTGTAAGTTAAATGACTATCTTGCTTTGCTTATTACTTTTATTTTTCCTGTGCAGTTTCTTTCACCTTCATTTCTTTTGCATATTTCTGTTAGTAAACTCTTACCCAATAAAATTATGGAAGGCTTTTTGGAATGACTTATTGAAATCTCAAGCTTGAAATTTTGTTTTTTTCAAATTGTATTGCAACATCTTGACTTGTCCTATAGACTTGCCATTTGCATTACCCTTTCATTTAAGCCATTTGTTTATTTTCATGTTTTTTATATTGTCCATAAGTTTAATTTCATATTTATTAAATCTACATATCACTTTAAAGTGTCTTCATTTCTGATGACATTTTTAGGTGCAGTTTCAGTTGCTTTACTATATTTTATTTGCCAATAAATAGTATTTTTTTCTGTGATTTCCTAACCTAATATTGAAGGAAGTGTTTTGTATTCTTGAGGCCATTGGTTGAGATGTTTTGCTGATTACTTTTGGCGGGGGAGGGTAAATTTCAGTTTTCTTCTTTAAGGGCTTTAAATGGGATTTCAGTGAGTGAGTGAATAAAAATGTTTTTACTAAAGATTTTGCTAAGCGTTTGTGATTCAGATAGATAAAGAAGATGGTCCTTTTTCCCAAGAAGTGCACATAAAAATGCTATACACATATATGCATATATAAATTTGTGTACATTATATATATGTATATACCCATTTGATTATATACATGATACATCAATATGTATATACACATATACATATGTATGCATACATACATATATGCATGTGTGCAAACATATACTGTGTGTTGTGTGTATATATATACATATATGCATACGTGCATGCATATATATGTATGTATACATATAGGTGTGTGTATATATACACATACCTACACATACATACGTATACGTCAGGTTTCCGCTGCAAGTCAGGTAGAATGACTGTGGTTATTATTAGAACTGAATTCATAACTATTTCAATGTTGCTTTATTTATAATATTCTTGTTATATGCGTTGTCCTCACTTCATTTCGTATTACCCAGGATTCTCTGAGATGATTTCTTTTGCAATAATGCTCCTTTACACTTATATCCCAGTATTTGTTTAGCCATTTGTCAATTGTCTTAGGAGGCCATCAGAGACTTTGTGACAGATGCTAATTGTTTTCTTTTTACCCTTTTCTGACCCCCAAGATTTAAGCTCAGAAAGTATTTGTTTCTTTTGTTTTGGTCTTTGTCACTATTCACAAGTATGAACCTTCCTCATAACCCTGTCTATCGGCCATTCCTGTTTCTTTCTCTTTTGAGTTTGTTTCTATACCCAACTGTCCATCTGAGATAGGGGTATTTTTCCAAATGCTCACTCTTACTTCATGTTAATGTTCTCACTATAGTTATGGGAAATACAAATTCTCCGTAGTCCATTTCCTTTTGTTACTTTCTGATCATGGTGGGAGGATGTTCTGGGATGGTCCTGGAAGGACCTTTCTTGCCCTCAGGCTGAACTCTTTTTTTAGTTCTTTTATGAAAAACTTCACTGACTAGAGTTTCTTACTGCTGTTCTTGGTCATTAGTCAGGCTGATACTAAGCAGGGCTTTGCTGGATGTGTGAACTGGATATTGTCTTCTCATTCAGGTTACTAGCTACTTTTCTGCTCCTTAGGACTATTTCTGTTGATAAAAGCTATTAGTGTTTGACACTGAGCCATTTCATAGAACTTTGGTGGATAGAATTTCTTGTGGTACTCTTGGAAAAATGTTACCAGGTCACATTTTATATGGTGCCTACATTGACAGTGGTGGCGAGGTCAGGTTGAAACAGGTCTGGGTGGAGGCAAAGTACTGCTTTTGCTTAGCTACCTTTACATGGCATTTGGTTATCAGATGGGGCACCTAGGTGATGCAGTGGATAGTATTGTCAAGTTCTTTCAAAAACTTTTTCATTCTTCATTCTCTTCATAAAATCTTGGTATATGAATTACAGTTACACAAAAGTATAATCGTCTCTTTTTCTTCTTTGTTCTTCCAACTTCCAATCTGTCTGTCAGTCATTGTTTTTTCTGACTACAACTTCTTCAAATTTAATTTTAATAATAATATTAGTATATATTTGTTTCATTTCATCTATATAATGGTCTCTTAACTTATTCATGGCCAAAAATGGCAAAATCAGAATATCAAAAATTTATTGTTTATAGTTGCTATGGAATCACGTTATTCTGAGTGATCAGGGCAAGGAACCCAAACAAGGGTAAACCTGTGGTTCTGTTGCTTAGATCTTTCATAACCTTCTATTTTAACTGACACAAGTCTCATTTCAGAAAGGAAGACTGGAAGAATGAGTAAACACTCACATATACATATATGCACACATTAATATATGCATATATATATATATATGTATATATATATATGCCTTTCAAATGATAAAACTCTATTCCAAATTAACTTCTGAATGTGACTTGGCCGAATGGTTAAACTTCCTCTCTGAACCATGAACTAGACCAGGCAGGTTGCTCATAATATTGGAGTCCAGCAAATATCTTTCCTCTGCAATGCATTCTTAAATATCTGCCAAACTGAGATTCAGATTCAGTCATTGTGCTCCCTGCTGGGCAGGGGACTCTTGGTAGGTTTTCCATTCTTTCAAAGCTCACAGGGCAGTACTTTGTTGTATTCCCTCTCTGATACGTATTCATCTTTTGTGAGCTGCAGAAACAACTGTTGCTGATTTAGTGGCTGCAGTGCTGGA
This sequence comes from Notamacropus eugenii, assembly GCF_028372415.1. Classification (NCBI taxonomy): domain Eukaryota; kingdom Metazoa; phylum Chordata; class Mammalia; order Diprotodontia; family Macropodidae; genus Notamacropus; species Notamacropus eugenii. Next base: position 198,376 of record NW_027325142.1, read on the forward strand.
ATGCCCGTGCTGGACTGTGCTTGTCACACTGGCTTGATGGACCTTTCCTGCAAGACCATTGGAATTTGCTTGGGTTGGAAATTTATTTTCCTCTGTTTTCTGTCGGTTTTGTGGCTCTAGATTTTACTTAGAGTCTTTTTTTGTTCGGAGAACTTTGAATAAAGTATGTGGACAAGTGTGGGGGAGAGCTCAGGTGAGTTCCTGCCTTTACTCCACGGTCTTGGTTTCACCCCCATACAAAGCATTTTTCAAGTAATAGCATTCTGAAAATAAACAAACTTAATTCAATGACTCCATGAGACAATAAGAAATATTAAAGTTTGACAACTGAAAAAATATAAGGAGCCTCATATCAAAAACATCTGACCTGGTTGAAGAAGGAAAAAATACCTAGGAATACTTGAACTCTCTAAAGGTCCCAACAGAAGGAGAATGAAATTGCTCAGATCTATATGAAAGGGAGGGCTGTGATAATAGAAAAAATCCCCGAAACCCCAAAATGAAAGTATCACGATCAAATTTCAGAACTTCAAAGTCAAAGACAATAAGAAGAAAGAAAAGTTAATTTGAAGTAATTAATTTTAAGTTTCCTTCTCCTTTCTCTAACCAATCAAACCCCCAATTTGCTTTCTGATTACTCCAATTTCAGACAGCAACTCTGCTTCTTGCTGAAGGCACTGCAGCCTGTGTAGGCATTTACACTTTCAAATCATCCCTTTCACTTTCTTGTCTTTCTTCTAGAATTTTCTAGGTCAAAACAACTTTTTAAAAAAATTTTCTTACAGAAATGTTGGAATATTTTTTCTCTGATTTCATGTCTTGGAAAACTGACACCATATTAAATTTCTGCTATAAGAGTACTTTTTTGTTTCTTCAGTTTTCCCTGAATTGAAGTTTTGTGTTAGCTCTCATGTAGTGCACTTTTGGAGAGAAATGTCAGGGCATTGATGATTCTGTTCTGCATCATATCGGGTTCTGCTGCTGCATTCTCCAGGGTCTGAGTTGTGTGCATCTTGAAGAGTTACAGGTTTTTCTCAAGCTGGGGAATTCAGACTTCCAAAGAGATTCAGGGTCCAGATACTGTTTTGGGTGTCAGCAATACATGTACTGACTTAGCTTCCCTAGAGTACCTATTTATGCTTGCTGATCCCATCAGCTAGTTGAAAGGATCCAAAATTTCAGTGTAACAGGGCTTTTGACACACTTCTGTTCTGAGCCAAGGAGATGAATTCCTAATCCAGGTCTGAGGCCAAAATAATAGCACTGCCAGCCCACTTTTGATGTGAGCCTAGGGGTTTAATCTGTGATTTTTTTTTCACTTCGTAGATATAGGCACAGTCCTACTTCATAGTTCATGCCCTGGTCACATACCATCATCAGAAGCCTGTTAATAATCATGGGCTTGAAAAAATGTCCCATTATATTTTCTCCTTGGATTTTCTGATCATACCCCACATAGTATTCCTCCTAGATCTTTGTTGGAATAGTTGTTGGGCTATGTTATTTTCTGCCATTTTTTCCTATTTACTTCTAAGTATCATTTTCTCAAAATCACTTAAGACTGGCTGACTAAAATGATTCTCAACTGATAATTTTGTGGAGAAGCACACTAATTGACATGAGCCAAGGGTATTAGAAAATCACCTCAACTCCTCTGGGATAGCCTCAAAACCTTTGGGAAGACCTGAGGCAGTGGCTCTACTGCAGAATCTCAGGTATATCAACCCAGGATTGGAGGCTAGTGGAACCAAGCAAATGAGAGCCATGGAGCCCACGTATCTGCAGCAGCTGCTTCTGAGACTATCAGCCTGCAGATTAAATTTCTGTAAGTCACCTACTTGAACTTCTGGGAGCCATAATGGCAGAGTGATCAGTAAATGCTCTCTCCCCCTCCCATTGCTGATCTTGAGAGAACCATAAAGAAACCATAAACCCCAGAAAATTCCTGGAACAGTGAGATCAGCAGAAGGGGCAAAGAGACTCTTAGCACGCGAGGCTAGAAAAGCCACTAAGGAGGGTTGCTGTTGCTGTGACTGAAGGGAACCAGTGCAGGCCCAGAGATGTCCTAGACAACCCCACCTCAGCAAACTGGGAGGAAATCTGGAGCCACAGGGGCATGGAGCCAGAAACTGTCAATACTAGGACCCCAGGGGTGCCTGAGCACCCCAGGGGAATCAGAAAGACACTAGGGCACCTGGGATCACCAGCCGCTGAGCTTGCCTATGCTGTAGCTCAGCAGAGAAGACCTTCTGTGGCCAGACCACCCCTCCCCTGCATTTAACAAGCTAGTTCCAAGGTAACTCCAGGGAAACACAAAAAGACTTCACCTGGCCTCTGTTTTCCTACACCATCCAGCTCAGCACCAAGTAAGCTGCAGTACTTTAGCTTCTAGCTGAAAGAACCGGAAACCACAACACACAAAGTCTCAAATTCAGGGCACAAGAACTGTGGGACATAGTCCCATGTGCCCTAGAAGCAAAGGTCTACTTTAAAAGCCAGGAAAGGGGTGATTATCATCATCATGAGTAAGAAGCAAAGCAGAAAGACCATAGAATCTTTCTATGGGGACAAAGACCAAATCATGAACACCAAAGAGGTTAGCATTGAGACTGTACTGCCATCTGAAACTTCAGAAGGGGCTCTGAACTGGTTACAAGCACAAAGAACACTCTTGGAAGAGCTGAAGAAGGATTTTAAAAGTCAAATTAGAGAAATAGAAGAAAAACTGGCCAATGATTTTTAAAGTATGACAAAAGAATTCACCAAAAAGAACAGCTCCTTTAAAAGGAAAATTGGACAAATGGAAAAGGAAGCACAAAACCTAACTGGGTAAATTGGACAAATGGACAAAAAGTACAAAAACCAACTGGAGAAATAATTGGACAGGTAGAAAAGGAGATGCAAAAGTTAACTGAAGAAAAAGTTTGATAAAAATTAGAATTGGGCAGGTAGAAGCTAATGACTCTATGAGACATCAAGAATCAGTCAGACAAAATCTAAAGAATGAAAAGATAGAAGAAAATGTAAATTATCTAATTGGAAAAACAACTGACCTGGAAAATAGATTCAGGAGAGAAAATCTAAGAATTATTGACCTGTAAGAAAGCCATGATGAAAAAAAGAACTTGGACAATATCTTCAAGACATCATAAAAAATAACAGCCCAGAAGTCCTAGATTTAGAGGGTGCAATCGTCATCGAAAGAATCCACTGTTCACCTCCCAAAAAGGATTCCAAACTTAAAATACCAAGGATCAGGGAAGGAGAAAATACTACAGGTAGCCAGAAAGAAACCATTCAAAAATCGAGGAGCTATAGTCAGGATCACACAGGACCTTGCAGCTTTTACATTGAAAGACTGAAGGAATTAGAATATGATATTCTGTAAGGCAAAGGAGCTGGGACTACAACCAAGGATCACTTACCCAGCAAAGTTGAGCAGATATTTTGGGCAAGGAGATGGACATTCAATAAAATAAGAGATTTCTAGACCTTCCTGATTCAATAGAAAATTTGATCTTCAAACACAGGTCTCAAGAGAGGCATTAAAAGATAAATGGGGAAAAACACATTGTTACTCAATATGGGCAAACTGTTTACATTCCTATAAGGGAAGATGATACTTGTTAATCTTGAGAATTGTATATTTATTATGAAATATAAAAGGGACATACATAGATAAAGGGAGTGGATATAAAGTAAATGATGTGAATGATAAAAATGTGATTTAAGGGTGTGAAGGGATTGTAGCAGGAGATGTGAAAAAGGAGGCAGGAAACAGTAAATTACATCACAGAAAGAGGCACAAAATTTTATTGCAATAAATAGGAAAGAGGGAATGGAGATGAGCATTGTCTGATATTTACTCTCATCTGATTTGGTTCAAGGAAGGAACAAGAAACTTAAATATATAACTCTAACGAGCTCTATAGGCAGTAGGAGGGGAAGGAGGAAAGTAGAGGGAGGGGAGGCTAAAAGGGAGGGAAGAAGTAGCAAGGGTGAAGGAATAAAAGGGAGGAGGGTTGAAAGAACAGAGAGAGGACAGTGGGAGGAGGTGGTCAAAAATTAAAACTATTGTGGAGGGGAAGGGAGAAGAGAGAACTAAAAGCATAAACGGGGGAAAAGAGGATGGAGAGAAAGACGCAAAGAGTAATCATAACTGTGAATGTGAATAGGATGAGCTTTCCTACAAAACTGAGATGGATAGCAGAATGGATTTAAAAACCATAATCCACCAATATGTTGTTTGCAAGAAACACATTTGAAATGGTGGGATACAGACAGCGTAGAGGTAAAAGGTTGGAGCAAAATATATTGTGCTTCATCTGATGTAGAAAAAAAAAAAAGCAGGGGTAGCAATCCTAATCTCAGACAAAGCAAAAGCAGAAAGAGATCTAATCAAAAGAGATAAGGAAGGAAACTACATCCTGCTAAAAGGCACCACAGAAAACAAAGCAATACCATTAATAAACATATATGCTCCAAATGGTGTAGCATCCAGATTCTTAGAGAAGAGGTTGAGGGAATTGTAGGAAGAAATAAGACAGCAAAACTTGAGGACCTCAACCTCGCCCCCTCTGAACTTGAGAAATCTAACTTCAAAGTAAACAAGAAAGAAGTTAAAGAGGTGAATAAAACTCTGGATAAAGTACATATTATAGATCTCTGGAGAAAATTGAATAGCGATAGAATATGGCACATATACAAAAAGTAACCCTGTACTAGGACATAAAAGCTCACAATCTAGTGTAGAAAGGCAGAGATAGTGAATACATCCTTCTCAGGTCACAATGCAATAAAAATTATGTGTAATAAAAGGCCATGGAAAGATAGACCAAAATTTAATTGGAAACTAAATAATCTAATGCTAAAGAATGAGTGGGTTAAACAACAAATCATAGAAACAAAAGAACTGCATTCAAGAGAATAACAAAAATAAGACAACCAACCAAATCTTATGAGATATTGCAAAGTCAATTCTTAGGGAAAATTTTATATCTTTGAATGCTTACATGAAGAAAATAGAGACAGAGGAGATCAATGAGTTGGGCATGCAGCTGAAAAAGCTAGGAAAAAAAATTGAAAACCCTCAATTAAATACCAAAATACTGAAAACCAAAGGAAAGATTAATAAAGTTGAAATTAAGAAAACTATTGAACTAATAAATGAAACTAAGACTTGGTTTTGTGAAAAAACCGATAAAATTGAGAAACCTTTGGTCAATTTGATTTAAAAAAAGAAAAAAGAATACCAGATTGCCAATATCAAAAATGAGAAAATGAACTCACTTCCAATGAGGAAGAACATAAGCAGTATCTACCTAAAACCCTCAGAATGCATTTTATGCAGTGGGGATAAGCTAGATGCATTTCCATTAAGATCAAGGGTGAAACAAGAATGTCCATTATCACCATTATTATTCAATATGGTATTGGAAATGTTAACTGTAGCAATAAGAGAAGAAAAAGAAATTGAAGGAATTAGAATAGGCAAAGAAGAAACTAAGTTATCACTCTTTGCAGATGATATGATGATATACTTAGAGAGTCCCAGAGAATCAGGTAAAAAAACTACCTGAAACAATAAACAACTTTGACAAAGTTGCCGGTTACAAAATAAACCCACACAAATCTTGTGTATTTTTCTATATTACTAACAAAGCCCAACAGTGAGAGATAGGAAAAGAAATTCCATTTAAAGCTATGGTAAACATTATAAAATATTTGAGTCTACCTGCCAAAACAAATCCAACGACTATATGAACACAATTACAAAGCACTTTACACAAATGAAGTCAGATCTAAGTAACTGGAAAAAACATCAGTTGCTTGTGGGCATGCCGAGCCAATATAATAAAAATGACAATTTTACCTAAATTACTTTACTTATTAAGTGCCATAACAATCAAACTATCAGATAAATATTTTCTAGAACTAGAAAAAATAATGGAATTCACCGGAAGAAAAAAAAGTTCAGAACAACAAGGAAACTAATGAAAAGAAATACTAGGGAAGGTGGCCTAGCTACCAGATCTCAAATAGTATTATAAAGCAGCAATTTTCAAAACCACTTAGTATTGACTAAGAAACAGAGGGGTAGACCGGTGGAATATGTTAGGTACTCAAGACACAGGAGTTAATGAATATAGCACTGTACTGTTTGATAAACCCAAGCACCCCAGCTTCTGGGATAAGAACTCAAACTGTTCGACAAAAATTGCTGGAAAACCTGGATAACAGTGTGGCAGAAACTAGGTATAGACCAATGCCTGACACCATACACAAGAATAAAGTCCAACTGGGTACATGATCTAGGTATTAAGATTGATATTATAAACAAATTAGTGGAGCAAGGAATAGCGTATTTATCAGATTTATGGAGAATGGAAGAAGTTTTGACTAAGCAAGAGATAGGAAACATTATAAACTGCCAAATGGATAATTTTGATTACATTATGTTGAAAAGTTTTATGCACAACCAAACCTAATGCATCCAAGATTAGGGGGGAAGCAGAAAACTGGAAAAGAACTTTTGCAACTAGTGTTTGTGATAAAGGCCTCATTTCTAAAATATGTAGAGAACTGAGTCAAATGTACCAGAATACAAGTCATTCCTCAATTGATAAACGGTCAAAGGATATGAACAGGCAGTTTTCAGAGGAAGAAATTCAAGCTGTCTATAGTCATGTGAAAAAATGCTCTAAATTACATCACATCACACCTATCAGATTGGCTAACATGACCAAACAGGAAGGTGAGAAATGATGTGGGAGAGCTGGAACACTAATTCATTGTTGGCGGAGCTGTAAGCTGATCTAAACATTCTGGAGAGCAATTTGGAACTATGCCCAAAAGACTACAAAAATGTGCATACCCTTTGACCCAGCAATACTGCTTCTAGGACTGTATCCCCAAGAGACTGTAAGGGTCCCACGTGTACAAAAATATTTATAGCAGCTCTCATTGTGGTGGCCAAAAACTGGAAATCAATGAGATCCCCATCAATTGGGGAATGACTGAATAAATTGTGGTATATGAATGTTATGTGTTATAAAAAATGATGAACAGGAAGACGTCAGAGAGGCCTGGAAAGACTTATATGTTCTGATGCTGAGTGAAAGGAGCAGAACCAGGAGAACTGTATACAACAACAACTACAATGTGCGAGGAGTTTTTCTGGTAGACTTAGTACTTCATTGCAATGTAGGGACTTAAAAAATTCCCAATGGTCTCTTAAGGCAAAATGTCTTCCACATCCAGAGAAAGAACTATGGGATTCAACTGCAGAATGAAACAGATCATTTTATTTTGTATTACATTTTGTTTTATGATTTCTCCCTTTCATTTTAATTCTTCTATGCAACATGACTAAGGTGAAAATGTATTTAATAGAAATTTATGTGTAGAACCTATGTAAAATTGGATGCCATCTCAGGGAGGGAGTGAAGGATTAGGGGGAAGGAGGGAGAGGGAGGGGGAATAAATCTAAGATATGTGGAAATGATTGTAGAACACTGAAAACAAATTTAAAAAACCCTTTAGGAAGAGAATTAGCTTTCTGATTTGATGACTTCTCTTGCATCTCCATTTAAAGATGGTTCCCAGTCCAGATAGCTCTTCATTCCCTACCAGACCCCTTTAGCATGCTCCAGAAAACTCTTCATCTGGAAGATGACTTCCACCCTGAAATTCACACCTCAGAAGTATTCTTAGCCTTTATATGCCCTGGTCCAGTCACCTCTTCATTTTTCTCTAGGCTGTACTCAGGACTCTTCATCTTCTTCCCCTCCTCATTTTTTGTCTTTTCACTTTTTATGCATTGATTTCTTCCATTAGAATATGAATTCCTTAGTGGCTGAGACTGGATTTCTGCTTGTAATTATAGTTATATAGTGCTTGACACAATGTAAGTATTAAGAAAAGATTGTCAGTTGGTAACTAAAGTCCCGAGAATCACCTCTTAAAGCAGGAGTTTAAGGGTCCTCAGAGTTTACAGAGTATTCCCAAGTCTGATACATTATTGTGTAATAGATGCTTAATAAATAAATTCAACTAAGGATTGGGTGTTGTGTTGTATTTTTACTTTAGTGGAAAGAAAATACACATATGACAGACGCTCAAATTTATTCCTTGGCATTACGTAAGCAAGCCAGCCAGGAACGAGATGCTAAACATAGAGAAGCCATCTACAATGATGTATCCATAAGACAGCAAATGGTAAGTTTATTTTTACATTTCTGCAAACTTCACCATGTATTTATTTAGACATTTCAAGACAAATGAGACGAGTAGGTGTATAGTCATAAGACCTTTTTTCTCCCAAGTAGAGATACCAAAAAGTATTTTAAAGAATATTCCTGAAGATGCTAGTGATGACTTAGTTTCTGACTCTTGATCCTTATACTGAAATGATTTCTTTTGAAAAAATATTTGCAGATGGATTGGATGATAGAATATATAGGTAGATAAATGATAGGTGCATTCTATGTATAAATTTAGGTACGTGATATATATGATATTATATATTACTACCAGAAAATATCTCTTTTAATCACGTATCTTATTATATAAATGTTTTCTATGTATCATCTAAGTTGTTCAGAAAATTACATGTTATTTTCTAGAACATAAATTATTTGTAAATATGATATCTCTAAAAAACATTCATTTTCTAACAAAGACTTGAGAGTTGGAAGTAGCTGTAGTTGTAGGGAGTAAGTAATTGGGGAGTAGTAAGTCAGAAAGTAAGTACTCAAAGACTAACTTCTCTAAATCCAGAGCCCAAAATCTTTACATTCTTCAGAGTCAATAATTTGAATCTTCCTTTCACAGTTAATAAGCTGCGTCCAACAGATTCAAAGGAATAAGGAGTTACTACAAGAATCTAGCCAGCCACAAGAAGATTCGACTCATCACCTTGTGCTTCCAGAGCCTCCAGATCTAGTCATAAATCCCTCTTGTTACCAGTATATTGATGTGAAAGGAATGTATCAACCAACTGTTAGTGGTATGGAACCCCAGCTAATAAGAAGCAAGAAATCAAGAACCTCCCAAAGGAAATCAATGTGATTTTCCTCTAAAATATAGAAAATATATTATAAAGTTGACAATTTGTTCTAGGAATCACCAGCCTAATTGAAAAAAAAATGTATTAATTCTTTGTTTCCTATAAATGTTATGCTCTCTCCAGGTTAGATTTTCTGTAATTCATTTTTATTTTGAAATTTGAGATTAATATTGCCCACATTTCTATTATATGCACATATATGTATGTGTATACATATACATATATATATATGTAAATGTGTATACATATACATATATATATATATATATATGTATATATATATATATATATACACTAAATTGAAAGAAGATTTCAAATTATTTTCGTTGGAAACTTATTCAAGAATAATAACATGGGATCCATACTATTTCCTCTAAATTTTTATTATCTCTTTATTTTTACTATAAAATCAATCTGAAAACAAATGAGTAAAAAAAAATCTTTGTATGTTTATATTTATCAGAATCTAACATAAGAGGTCAAGAGTTGATCTTTTGTCATGAGGTAATTTTGTTTTGTAATACTTCTTGAAATTAAAAGGAAAGAAGGAATCTCCTGTTTATTTACCTCAGATTATAAGTTTGTGTATTGCTGAATTACCTATGTAGCTGAGAAATTTAGGAATGAGTAATCATCTTGAGATACTTTGCAGTTTTCTTCTATAAACATTTTTAACTTAAATTTTAAAAGTTTAATCTTGGTTATATTTTGCGTGATCTAGTGGTATAGGAGTTGGCCAGTAATTGAAAGTTTATTACAGAGTATTTGAAGCAATATTTTTGGTTTGTTTTGTACAGTTTCTTATCTTCAATTTTTCCACCAAAATATTTAATTCAATATATTTGTTTTAAAATTTCTTCTTTTGAATATCTTTCAGAAATACCTCTTAATTTTTTTTGTGAAAATTTTTTTGCTGGTTTTCTGTTGGCTAATGAATACAAGACTGTCTGAATATAAAAATAAGTTCACCAGAAAAAATATAGAACAATTAGAAAATCATATTTGTTGAAGCAAATTTTCAGTTTTTAGTGCTTTTTTAAAGGTATAGATTAAATTAGTGGCTGACAAGTGTATAAAAAAGCAATGATACTTATTTCAGTGGAGACTCAGGATATTTAAGGATATATCCTGATGCCTTTAGGGGTATTATCAACTATAAGATCTCCTTTATATTAAGAAAGTGCATTATCGCATATTAGCATTTTGAGACAACCTGGAAGTGATAGGTGAAATCTATTACAGAAATCCTAGGGACATCAAAAAGACATTACACTTTATTCATGGTGGGAGGATCTAAAATGCCTTTGTTTATATCCTAACCCCGACCCTAAAGAAAAGTTAACATGAGAAACATTAAATTAATTGGAAATGGAGAAAAAAATGAAATAAGAATTGAAAACTTTACGTATTCCTTCTCTCTCTCCCCCTCCCAAAATGTTATGGAATATATACTTTGAATAAAACTTTCAACTTTAATGAAAACATGGAGTAATACCTATTATAGTTGTTTGAGAAGCCCCTTTTATATTTGTTTTATATGTTATCTGGTTTTCATGACCTTAAAAGACTGATTGCTTGTTGAAAGAATTTTGGCTACCAGGTTCTCCACATTTTATTATTGTTAATTTCAAAAACATAAATCATATGAGTAGTATTGTATTGTTTTATGCGTTTTAATCCAGTTACATAACAAACATTTCAGTCTGTCATGTAAAAATTCGTATACCTATGAAAACTAAGCTTCATTTCTGTTGAGTGGCTTACTAATTCCCTAGGAAACTTTAAGTGCTTCAAAATTATTTCACCTCTCACTTCTTTCCAATATATACAAAAACTAAATTGCATGTGTTTGTGGAGGGTGGGGAGTTAAAGACTCAAGTATAGCTATAAATTTTACTTCCCAAAATGTTGTTTAGTATTGTAGTTATTACTCTTTAAATATATCTAAATAAAAAGTGATCAAAATACACAGTGTTTTTATTACTTAAATTTTTCATTACACAAACTAATCTGTGTGTCATATGTCAAACATCACCAGGATGGGTACTACTGCTTGAGGATAGTTAATGCATTTTATCCTTTGACAAAATCATTGACATTTTTTTATCCTTAGTTCGTTCTTCTGGGAAATAATGATACCAGATCCAATATTGACTATTTCAGAACTCTTTTGCACATTAAGGTTTATTATTAACTTTGCTTTACCCGATAACTGGAAACCAGAATTGAAGAGGATCTCACAGGTCAACACAAATACACAGTGACTAAACAGCAGTTTCCTTCAATGATATTCTTGACAATTATTCATTCGCCCACTACTTGCAAACTCCCAATTAGAAACTATCTCACAACACAACTTGCCTTTTGGAAGTTCTAATTTTCTTTTTCTTTCATAAAAAGTTATTCACCTTTTCAATTTCAACTTCCTAATCCTACTTTTTCCATTTGAGTCCAAGTACTTCAAAACTAATGCTTCTTTCCCACTTCACTTGACCTCTGCTGCAGCTGGCCAAGGAAGACAGGAAAGAAAGCTGCAATGAGCCCTCCCCTTCCATCACCTGATCCTTTCTTCTGTTGCCATTGATCTTGAGGCATTCATCTGTGCCAAGCTTGCCTGCACCCCTGTTCTGATCCATGCTAGATCCAGTCTGTCCAAAGTTGTCACTACCAGAGAATACTGGAGAGGGCAATGCAGTATCTAGTGGGGCCCAGAGTAGGTTTCTCAGCTAGTGCCTTGGGAGTGCCAGACCAGTGTTAGCAGCAGATATTGACAGTGCTGCCAGATTCATTGGTATGGACACTGGCTTAGCAGGAGTGGCTGATTTGGGACATGTTTTTGATCCCATCTCAACTCTTTATTGAAGCTGTTATCATATATTATCCTGGGATTTTCTCCATCTGAAGCTATGGGTCTCTCTGTTTGATGGATGCTTTTGTGAGCATGGTCAGAGTTTACCCAGTTAACTTGGGGTTTACTGGCTAGATTTCTTCCTTCCCTTCCCTACCCTTCCCTTCTCTTTCCTTCCCTTTCCTTCCTTTCCCTTCCCTTCCCTTCCTTTTATTTCATTTCCCAAAACTTTAAACCTACTGCACTCTGAAGCCCATAGATTGGACAACACAATAGATTGGCCTACCCCTGTTGTTTTCTGAAGCCTCCTGGCTTAAGAGAGATTATCAGTAATCTGTTGCTGTTTCCCTCCTAGCATGATTTAGTTATTTTTCTCTGCCTCATTAAAGGGACCATTCCCTGATAGTTCTTAAACAGGCTTTCTCCCTGAATGAGTGTTACCTCACCTTAAGAGAAAACCTGAATAGGCCTTGGCCTAAACGGCTCAAGGTCTCCCAGTGCACCCTGGGCCATCTCCAGTCATCCTGATGAATGGTCACTGGATTCAGATGACTCTAGAAGAGAAGTGATGCTGGTGACCGTGCACAACCTTCCTTCACTCAAAACAAAGTGAAGTTCAAGGCATGTCATCATTTCTCTGATGGCATGGTCTTTTACAGCGATGAAGGATGAACACAACAATCTGTTGGTATATCTTACTAGAGTCTGAAAACTGTTGTGCTGGTGTCATTGTACACCTCCATTGCAGTTTAGGGTGAAACAGCTAATAAAGGAGAAAACCAGCCACGCGGGTCTGGATGGAGATGGATCCACCTGGCCAGATTGCTGGAGGCAGCTGAATTTCACGATCAAGCCACATTTTCAGTAGGAGAAGCTGAAGACTTGTAACCCACATAGTCATTAAATGTCTACCAATCAGGGTTGATTTTCACTTGTCAAAGGATTTTCTTTCAGAAGGGATTTAAAATATTCAGAATCTCCGTTAAAGGTCTTTGGTTAGAAAGAAACCACCGATCATCTTTTATTGATTATTAGCTAGCTTAATTAATAAATTGGTTATTAATCAACCAGAAACTCTGCATTCCAGGGTTTTTGATTCAGAACAGTGGAAATGTACGTTATTTCTAAAGTTATTTCATTGAAGATGCTAACTTCAAAACAAACAAAAAACCCAATGCTTCACATGCTACCTATTACCACGTTTAGGGGAATGGAAGGGTACCAACTAATAAAGAATATCAGTAAAAGTCCGAAGCGGGAAGTGTCATGGAAGTTAAGGAAAGAAAGAACACTGGCAGGAAAGGGCAGTTAATAGTGTTCGTCCTAAAGAGATAAAGGAAAATAAAGAATGAAATGTATAAGAAGTAGAGCATCCACCATGAGGAATATACCATTTCCTCAGTATTTTGGCTTTCTCAGACTACACTTAGAAAATTTTATTCATTGGCAAGAAGAAACCTGTCCAAAACTCAAACTGTCGGTGAAGAAAATTATGTCAGCTTATAGACAGACAGATAGATAGATATATAGAGAGATAGATAGATAGATAGATAGATAGATAGATAGATAGATAGGCCGATGGATAGCTAGAGAGATAGATATACAGATAGGTAGAGAGACAAACAGATAATTTGACAGATATATATACAGAGAAATCCAGACAGTCAGATAGAAATATAGGCAAAAAAACAGACAGACAGACAGAGAGATAGAGGGAGAAACATATATACAGGTAGACGGACAGACAGATAGATAGATAGACAGCTGAATAGGTAGATAAACAGACAGAGAGATAGAGAAACACAAATACAGACAACCAGAGGGATGGACAGGTGGACAGACAGAGATAGAGAGAGACAGATATACATACATACATACATACATATATATGGAGATAGACAGATATATAGATAAGTAGATAGGTAGAGAGACAAACAAATGGATAGTTAGACAAATAGATCGATATGTAGACAGACAGATTGTTAGATAGATATATAGAAAGCTAGACACATGCATAGATAGATAAATGGACAGGTATATTAAGAGCTAAAT